>NW_025757121.1:0-5869 GCF_021184085.1 Oncorhynchus gorbuscha
CTTTAGCGTGTCAAACTGTTTCATAAAGCCTTGTAGTTACAAACTGTGACATAGAGCTTTAGCGTGTCAAACTGTTTCATAAAGCCTTGTAGTTTACAAACTGTGACATAGAGCTTTAGCGTGTCAAACTGTTTCATAAAGCCTTGTAGTTACAAACTGTGTCATAGAGCTTTAGCGTGTCAAACTGTTTCATAAAGCCTTGTAGTTACAAACTGTGACATAGAGCTTTAGCGTGTCAAACTGTTTCATAAAGCCTTGTAGTTACAAACTGTGTCATAGAGCTTTAGCGTGTCAAACTGTTTCATAAAGCCTTGTAGTTACAAACTGTGACATAGAGCTTTAGAGTGTCAAACTGTTTCATAAAGCCTTGTAGTTACAAACTGTGACATAGAGCTTTAGAGTGTCAAACTGTTTCATAAAGCCTTGTAGCTACAAACTGTGACATAGAGCTTTAGAGTGTCAAACTGTTTCATAAAGCCTTGTAGCTACAAACTGTGACATAGAGCTTTAGAGTGTCAAACTGTTTCATAAAGCCTTGTAGTTACAAACTGTGACAGAGCTTTAGAGTGTCAAACTGTTTCATAAAGCCTTGTAGTTACAAACTGTGACATAGAGCTTTAGCGTGTCAAACTGTTTCATAAAGCCTTGTAGTTACAAACTGTGACATAGAGCTTTAGAGTGTCAAACTGTTTCATAAAGCCTTGTAGTTACAAACTGTGTCATAGAGCTTTAGAGTGTCAAACTGTTTCATAAAGCCTTGTAGTTACAAACTGTGACATAGAGCTTTAGAGTGTCAAACTGTTTCATAAAGCCTTGTAGTTACAAACTGTGACATAGAGCTTTAGAGTGTCAAACTGTTTCATAAAGCCTTGTAGTTACAAACTGTGTCATAGAGCTTTAGAGTGTCAAACTGTTTCATAAAGCCTTGTAGTTACAAACTGTGACATAGAGCTTTAGAGTGTCAAACTGTTTCATAAAGCCTTGTAGTTACAAACTGTGACATAGAGCTTTAGAGTGTCAAACTGTTTCATAAAGCCTTGTAGTTACAAACTGTGACATAGAGCTTTAGAGTGTCAAACTGTTTCATAAAGCCTTGTAGTTACAAACTGTGACATAGAGCTTTAGAGTGTCAAACTGTTTCATAAAGCCTTGTAGTTACAAACTGTGACATAGAGCTTTAGAGTGTCAAACTGTTTCATAAAGCCTTGTAGTTACAAACTGTGTCATAGAGCTTTAGAGTGTCAAACTGTTTCATAAAGCCTTGTAGTTACAAACTGTGTCATAGAGCTTTAGCGTGTCAAACTGTTTCATAAAGCCTTGTAGTTACAAACTGTGACATAGAGCTTTAGAGTGTCAAACTGTTTCATAAAGCCTTGTAGTTACAAACTGTGACATAGAGCTTTAGAGTGTCAAACTGTTTCATAAAGCCTTGTAGTTACAAAACTGTGTCATAGAGCTTTAGAGTGTCAAACTGTTTCATAAAGCCTTGTAGTTACAAACTGTGACATAGAGCTTTAGAGTGTCAAACTGTTTCATAAAGCCTTGTAGTTACAAACTGTGACATAGAGCTTTAGAGTGTCAAACTGTTTCATAAAGCCTTGTAGTTACAAACTGTGACATAGAGCTTTAGAGTGTCAAACTGTTTCATAAAGCCTTGTAGTTACAAACTGTGTCATAGAGCTTTAGAGTGTCAAACTGTTTCATAAAGCCTTGTAGTTACAAACTGTGTCATAGAGCTTTAGAGTGTCAAACTGTTTCATAAAGCCTTGTATTTACAAACTGTGTCATAGAGCTTTAGAGCTCCATTTTTGTCTGGCCTTATGCCAGAGCAATTGTCTAAGGCAAAACCGGGTCTCTTATATTTCCAAACCCTAGTGCCGGGATTGATGTTTTATCTGTCTTATCTGTCTTATCTGCTGCTGAAGTGGGAGGAGTGGCAATATCTGAGGTGCCCTTAAAAACGTGCGCCAAAGTATTAGTTTCAGTATGTGCAGGTTGGGCTATTAGATGTGTGTAAAAAGCCCTTTATGTCAGCTAATACATTATTTTATATGTGTGTATAAACCCCTCTATGTAGGCTAATACATGATTTTATATGTGTGTATAAACCCCTCTATGTAGGCTAATACATGATTTTATATGTGTGTATAAACCCCTCTATGTAGGCTAATACATGATTTTATATGTGTGTATAAACCCCTCTATGTAGGCTAATACATGATTTTATATGTGTGTATAAACCCCTCTATGTAGGCTGACACATTATTGTAGATGTCTGTATAAACCCCTCTATGTCAGCTAATACATGATTGTAGATGTGTGTATAAACCCCTCTATGTAGGCTGACACATTATTGTAGATGTCTGTATAAACCCCTCTATGTAGGCTAATACATGATTTTATATATGTGTATAAACCCCTCTATGTAGGCTGACACATTATTGTAGATGTCTGTATAAACCCCTCTATGTCAGCTAATACATGATTGTAGATGTGTGTATAAACCCCTCTATGTAGGCTGACACATTATTGTAGATGTGTGTATAAACCCCTCTATGTAGGCTGACACATTATTTTAGATGTGTGTATAAACCCCTCTATGTAGGCTGACACATTATTTTATATGTGTGTATAAACCCCACTAACTAAAGGTTAGAGCTGCCGCTTTCAAGGAGCAGGACTCTAACTATTATACATGTCAACATTCACAAGGCCGCGTGGTCAGACGAATTACCAGGACGTGTACTCCGAGCATTAGCTGACCAACTGGCAAGTGACATTTTCAATCTGTCCCTGACAGAGTCTGTAATACCAACATGTTTCAAGCAGACCACCATAGTCCCTGTGCCCAAGAACACCAAGGTAACCTGCCTAAATGACTACTGACCAGTAGCACTCAAGTCTGTAGACATGAAGTGCTTTGAAAGGCTGTTCATGGCTCACATCAACACCATTATCCCAGAAACACTAGACCCACTCCAATTTGCATACCGCCCCAACAGATCCAATCTGATGATGCAATCTCTATTGCACTTCACACTGCCCTTTCCCACCTGGACAAAAGGAACACCTATGTGAGAATGCTATTCATTGACTACAGCTCAGCGTTCAACACCATAGTGCCCTCAAAGCTCATCACTAAGCTAAGGACCCTGGGACTAAACACCTCCCTCTGCAACTGCAATCATGGACTTCCTGACGGTCTGCCCCCAGGTGGTAAGAGTAGGTAACAACACATCTGCTCCGCTGATCCTCAACACAGGGGGCACCTCAGGGGTGCGTGCTCAGTCCCCTACTGTACTCCCTGTTCACCCATGACTGCACGGCCAAGCACAACTCCAACACCATCATTAAATTTGCAGATGACACAACAGTTGTAGGCCTGACCACCGACAATGATGAGACAGCTTATAGGGACGAGGTCAGAGACCTGGCATTGTGGTGCCAGGATAACAAGGCAAAGGAAATGGTTGTGGACTATAAAAAAAGGGGGACCGAGCACGCCCCCATTCTCATCAATGGGGCTGTAGTGGAGGAGGTTGAGAGCTTCAAGTTTCTTGGTGTCCACATCACCAACAAACTATCATGTGTTCAACACACCAAGACAGTCGTAAAGAGGGCAAGACAACGCCTATTCCCCCTCAGGAAACTAAAAAAGATTTGGCATGGGTCCTCAGATCCTCAAAAGGTTCTACAGCTGCACCATCGAAGCATCCTGACCGGTTACTTCAACGCCTGTAATGGCAACTGCTCGGCATCTGACCGTAAGGTGCTACAGAGGGCAGTTCGTAAGGCCCAGTACATCACTGTGACCAAGCTTCCTGGCATCCAGATGTTGTATCCAAGTTTACATACACTTAGGTTGGAGTCACTAAAACTCAGTTTTCAACCACTCCACAAATTTCTTGTTAACAAACTATAGTTTTGCCAATTGGATAGGACATCTACTTTGTGCATGACACAAGCAATTTTTCAAACAATTGTTTACATACAGATTATTTCACTTATAATTCACTGCATCACAATACCAGTGGGTCAGAAGTTTACATGCACTAAGTTGACTGTGCCTTTAAACAGCTTGGAAAATTCCAGAAAATGTTGTCATGGCTTTGGAAGCTTCTGATAGGCTAATATATATTATTCATAAAGCTGGCCAAGAACGTGCCGTCCTTGGCCAGCTCTCCCGATATCTCTCTCTGAATGACCTTCTTGATCCAAATCAGTCAGGTTTCAAGACTAGTCATTCAACTGAAACTGCTCTCCTCCGTATCACGGAGGCGCTCCGCACTGCTAAAGCTAACTCTCTCTCCTCTGCTCTCATCCTTCTAGATCTATCGGCTGCCTTCGATACTGTGAACCATCAGATCCTCTTCTCCACCCTCTCCGAGTTGGGCATCTCCGGCGCGGCCCACGCTTGGATTGCGTCCTACCTGACAGGTCGCTCCTACCAGGTGGCGTGGCGAGAATCTGTCTCCTCACCACGCGCTCTCACCACTGGTGTCCCCCAGGGCTCTGTTCTAGGCCCTCTCCTATTCTCGCTATACATCAAGTCACTTGGCTCTGTCATAACCTCACATGGTCTCTCCTATCATTGCTATGCAGACGACACACAATTAATCTTCCTTTCCCCCTTCTGATGACCAGGTGGCGATCGCATTCTGCATGTCTGGCAGACATATCAGTGTGGATGACGGATCACCACCTCAAGCTGAACCTCGGCAAGACGGAGCTGCTCTTCCTCCCGGGGAAGGACTGCCCGTTCCATGATCTCGCCATCACGGTTGACAACTCCATTGTGTCCTCCTCCCAGAGCGCCAAGAACCTTGGCGTGATCCTGGACAACACCCTGTCGCTCTCAACCAACATCAAGGCGGTGGCCCGTTCCCAGGTTCATGCTCTACAACATCCGCAGAGTACGACCCTGCCTCACACAGGAAGCGGGGCGCAGGTCCTAATCCAGGCACTTGTCATCTCCCGTCTGGATTACTGCAACTCGCTGTTGGCTGGGCTCCCTGCCTGTGCCATTAAACCCTTCAACTCATCCAGAACGCCGCAGCCCGTCTGGTGTTCAACCTTCCCAAGTTCTCTCCGTCACCCCGCTCCTCCGTTCTCTCCACTGGCTTCCAGTTGAAGCTCGCATCCGCTACAAGACCATGGTGCTTGCCTACGGAGCTGTAGTGGGAACGGCACCTCAGTACCTCCAGGCTCTGATCAGGCCCTACACCCAAACAAGGGCACTGCGTTCATCCACCTCTGGCCTGCTCGCCTCCCTACCACTGAGGAAGTACAGCTCCCGCTCAGCCCAGTCAAAACTGTTCGCTGCTCTGGCCCCCCAATGGTGGAACAAACTCCCTCACGACGCCAGGACAGCGGAGTCAATCACCACCTTCCGGAGACACCTGAAACCCCACCTCTTTAAGGAATACCTAGGATAGGATAAGTATTCCCTCTCACCCCCCCCCTTTAAGATTTAGATGCACTATTGTAAAGTGACTGTTCCACTGGATGTCATAAGGTGAATGCACCAATTTGCTCTGGATAAGAGCGTCTGCTAAATGACTTAAATGTAATGTAAATGTATGGACTTTAAACTGTTTCATAAAGCATTGAAATATCAATATGCAAATAAAGCTTTGGAAAGTCAAACTGTTTCATAAATCTATGGACTTTAAACTGTTTCATAAAGCTTTAGAGTGTCTGTTTCATAAAGCTTTGGAATTTAAACTGTTTCATAAAGCTTTAGAGTGTCTGTTTCATAAAGCTTTGGAATTTAAACTGTTTCATAAAGCATTGAAATATCAATATGCAAATAAAGCTTTGGAAAGTCAAACTGTTTCATAAAGCTATGGACTTTAAACTGTTTCATAAA
>NW_025757122.1:0-5868 GCF_021184085.1 Oncorhynchus gorbuscha
TATCCCACCTTCACCACCAACACCAACCACCATATCCCATCTTCACCACCAACCCCACCACCATATCCCATCTTCACCACCAACCCACCAACCCACCACCATATCCCATCTTCACCACCAACCCACCACCATATCCCATCTTCACCACCAACCCCACCACCATATCACCACCAACCCACCAACCCACCACCATATCCCATCTTCACCACCAACCCCACCACCATATCCCATCTTCACCACCAACCCCACCACCATATCCCATCTTCACCACCAACCCCACCAACCCACCCCCATATCCCATCTTCACCACCAACCCCACCAACCCACCACCATATCCCATCTTCACCACCAACCCACCACCATATCCCATCTTCACCACCAACCCCACCAACCCACCACCATATCCCATCTTCACCACAACCTACCAACCCACCACCATATCCCCACCTCTTCACCACCAACCCACCACCATATCCCATCTTCACCACCAACCCCACCACCACATATCCCATCTTCACCACCAACCCCACCAACCCACCACCATATCCCATCTTCACCACCAACCCAACCACCATATCCCATCTTCACCACCAACCCACCAACCCACCACCATATCCCATCTTCACCACCAACCCACCACCGTATCCCATCTTCACCACCAACCCACCACCATATCCCATCTTCACCACCAACCCCACCAACCCACCACCATATCCCATCTTCACCACCAACCCACCACCATATCCCATCTTCACCACCAACCCAACCAACCCACAACCATATCCCATCTTCACCACCAACCCCACCAACCCACCACCATATCCCATCTTCCCCACCAACCCACCACCATATCCCATCTTCACCACCAACCCCACCAACCCACCACCATATCCCATCTTCACCACCAACCCAACCAACCCACCACCATATCCCATCTTCACCACCAACCCACCACCATATCCCATCTTCACCACCAACCCCACCACCATATCCCATCTTCACCACCAACCCACCACCATATCCCATCTTCACCACCAACCCCACCAACCCACCACCATATCCCATCTTCACCACCAACCCCACCAACCCACCACCATATCCCATCTTCACCACCAACCCACCACCATATCCCATCTTCACCACCAACCCACCACCATATCCCATCTTCACCACCAACCCCACCAACCCACCACCATATCCCATCTTCACCACCAACCCACCACCATATCCCATCTTCACCACCAACCCACCACCATATCCCATCTTCACCACCAACCCACCACCAGTATCCCATCTTCACCACCAACCCCACCACCATATCCCATCTTCACCACCAACCCCACCAACCCACCACCATATCCCATCTTCACCACCAACCCACCACCATATCCCATCTTCACCACCAACCCACCACCATATCCCATCTTCACCACCAACCCACCAACCCACTATCCCATCTTCACCACCAACCCCAACCACCATATCCCATCTTCACCCACCAACCCCACCACCATATCCCATCTTCACCACCAACCCACCACCATATCCCATCTTCACCACCAACCCAACCCACCATATCCCATCTTCACCCACCAACCCCACTCAACCCACCACCATATCCCATCTTCACCACCAACCCAACCAACCCACCACCATATCCCATCTTCACCACCAACCCACCACCATATCCCATCTTCACCACCAACCCACCACCATATCCCATCTTCACCACCAACCCACCACCATATCCCATCTTCACCACCAACCCCACCAACCCACCACCATATCCCATCTTCACCACCAACCCAACCAACCCACCACCATATCCCATCTTCACCACCAACCCACCACCATATCCCATCTTCACCACCAACCCAACCAACCCACCACCATATCCCATCTTCACCACCAAACCAACCAACCCACCACCATATCCCATCTTCACCACCAACCCAACCAACCCACCACCATATCCCATCTTTACCACCAACCCAACCACCATATCCCATCTTCCCCACCAACCCACCACCATATCCCATCTTCACCACCAACCCAACCAACCCACCACCATATCCCATCTTCACCACCAACCCCACCAACCCACCACCATATCCCATCTTCACCACCAACCCACCACCATATCCCATCTTCACCACCAACCCAACCAACCCACCACCATATCCCATCTTCACCACCAACCCCACCAACCCACCACCATATCCCATCTTCACCACCAACCCAACCAACCCACCACCATATCCCATCTTCACCACCAACCCCACCAACCCACCACCATATCCCATCTTCACCACCAACCCACCACCATATCCCATCTTCACCACCAACCCCACCAACCCACCACCATATCCCATCTTCACCACCAACCCACCACCATATCCCATCTTCACCACCAACCCACCACCATATCCCATCTTCACCACCAACCCACCACCATATCCCATCTTCACCACCAACCCACCACCATATCCCATCTTCACCACCAACCCACCACCATATCCCATCTTCACCACCAACCCACCACCATATCCCATCTTCACCACCAACCCACCACCATATCCCATCTTCACCACCAACCCACCACCATATCCCATCTTCACCACCAACCCAACCAACCCACCACCATATCCCATCTTCACCACCAACCCACCACCATATCCCATCTTCACCACCAACCCCACCAACCCACCACCATATCCCATCTTCACCACCAACCCCACCAACCCACCACCATATCCCATCTTCACCACCAACCCACCACCATATCCCATCTTCACCACCAACCCACCACCATATCCCATCTTCACCACCAACCCACCACCATATCCCATCTTCACCACCAACCCACCACCATATCCCATCTTCACCACCAACCCACCACCGTATCCCATCTTCACCACCAACCCCACCAACCCACCACCATATCCCATCTTCACCACCAACCCACCACCGTATCCCATCTTCACCAGTGACTGACTCCTGTGGAATCTAAGACTTAATTCAACTCCGATGGAGTCAAATGTAACACTGTTTTGGGGTTTATATTGGTCCCACACCCATATTGTGTTAAAACTACTCTGGTCATGGTGTTAATATTTGAGTTAAAATGACATATCTGACTCACAAAGAGCTGCTTAAATTCAACTTCAACTGACATTTTACTTTTTTCGATGTTGTTGTTTTTAAATCAGCTCCCTTGACATTTTACAATTTAATGTGTTGTTTTGAATTAACAATCAATTTCAGCAGAGTTCAATTCCCTTTGAGTTATAAGGGTGTAAACTGTCCCATTATGGTGCTTTGTTATGTGTTGTTATGTGATATCCCTGTTAGAGCTTCCTGCAAGTGGAATTTAACAGGGATTTATACAGTCCCACATAATGGGTAATGGGTGTGGGACCAAAGAAACCTCAAAAAGACCCCCCCCCCCCCCCCTACTTACCCCCCACCACACAACCTAGTCGCTTTGGATAAAAGCGTCTGCTAAATGGCATATATTATTATTATTATTAACCTGCATTAAGTATGTCTGTCAGAGTAGGGGAGGGGAAATTATAACTGAAGACTACCTGTCATAACTATCTCACTAATGTTTGCAATAAATCCAAATCCCTTACAGATTGGATTAGTTTAGGGGAAAAATGTTTCTCATTCTTTTGTGTAGCTTAAAAGATAAATAACAATCAATGTACTGAAACAAACATTTTGGAAAATCAACCTGCAACATAGCATCCTGGGAAAATATTGCCATTGAGGCCTGTCCCATCCATAGATGTAACTTCCTGTCTCTGGTTTCTCTTAATGAAGTTAAAAGTTCACCGTCTCAATCACCTCCAGTTATCAACATTAACTCTAAGACTCTAAGTAGAGACAATTTAACCCCCCCAAATTTTAACACTGTGATTTCAACTATCCTTGATTTATTGTGTAACGGTCCCTTTCTATGTCTTGTTCAATGCATTGTCTTATGGCTACTATGTGTAAATCCTTCATTATAATTGCTATAAATAGATATGCAGTTAGGGAGGGTAAAGAAATTAAAAATTAATATTGGAAATGCAATTCCTCCATTTAGCCACTAGGTGGTACCAGGCTGACCCAACAGTCATGTATCCGTCTATCCCCCAGGAAGCACTATTTGCTAACTGAATTTCAATTTTCAAACTAATTAGCATCAAAACCTAAATATGTTAATTATTTATTGATTCATAAATTTTTAAATCTTTTTTATCTTTTACTATTTATGTGTTGTTTTTTTATTTTTTTAAATCTTTTACTATTTAGGTATTATATTATTATTTTTTTTAATTAAATATTTTACTATTTAGGTATTATATTATTTTTATTTTTTAAAATCTTTTACTATTTAGGTATTATATTATTTTTATTTTTTCTAAAATCTTTTACTATTTATGTGTTGTATTTTTTTGTTCATTGAATATTGTAACTAACTGGCCTACTGGCCCTCTTCTCCCTTCCGTCCTGTCTCTGCTGTAGGGTGAGGCTGGCAAACCCGGCAAAGGTGGTGAACGTGGACCTTCTGGTCCTCAGGTATGGTTTCATTATCTCTTCATCATCTGTTATTGGTTAATTCATATGGAATATAGCTCTTATTGGTTAATTCATATGGAATATAGCTCTTAATTTATCCCTATAGTTATCTGTTATTGGTTAATTCATATGGAATATAGCTCTTAATTTATCCCTATAGTTATCTGTTATTGGTTAATTCATATGGAATATAGCTCTTAATTTATCTCTTTATCATCTGTTATTGGTTAATTCATATGGAATATAGCTCTTATTGGTTAATTCATATGGAATATAGCTCTTAATTTATCTCTTTATCATCTGTTATTGGTTAATTCATATGGAATAAACAACAGTCTTATTGAACGTCGCTGATCCACAGACAACGGTGCTTTACCCAGTGGTGTTCTCTTGTAATTTACTGCCTATTGATTAGGCTACTTTTCCTCTGTATAATGACGTTTGGTAGCACCTTATTTTACACTATATTGCTTGCTTGCTCTTAATTTATCCCTTCATTTATCTGTTATTGGTTAATTAATATGTAATATAGCTCTTAATTTATCTCTTTATCATCTGTTATTGGTTAATTAATATGTAATATAGCTCTTAATTTATCCCTACATTTATCTGTTAATTTATCTACTCACAGTTTTCTCTCAACCTATTCATGCTGCCTCAGTAATTACATTTGTACACACACTATCCCAATCTGATCAGTCAAGAAGAGAAGAGTATTTGACATACATAACAGGCATACCATCTACAGTCAGAAGATTCTCCAAGATGATTCAGTCAGATACAGTCCAGTTAGAAGACTCTCCAAGATGATTCAGTCAGATACAGTACAGTTAGAAGACTCTCCAAGATGATTCAGTCAGATACAGTCCAGTTAGAAGACTCTCCAAGATGATTCAGTCAGATACAGTACAGTTAGAAGACTCTCCAAGATGATTCAGTCAGATACAGTCCAGTTAGAAGACTCTCCAAGATGATTCAGTCAGATACAGTACAGTTAGAAGACTCTCCAAGATGATTCAGTCAGATACAGTCCAGTTAGAAGACTCTCCAAGATGATTCAGTCAGATACAGTACAGTTAGAAGACTCTCCAAGATGATTCAGTCAGATACAGTACAGTTAGAAGACTCTCCAAGATGATTCAGTCAGATACAGTCCAGTTAGAAGACTCTCCAAGATGATTCAGTCAGATACAGTCCAGTTAGAAGACTCTCCAAGATGATTCAGTCAGATACAGTACAGTTAGAAGACTCTCCAAGATGATTCAGTCAGATACAGTCCAGTTAGAAGACTCTCCAAGA
>NW_025757123.1:0-5865 GCF_021184085.1 Oncorhynchus gorbuscha
CTGTTAGAATGGATACTGTTAGAATGGATACTGTTAGAATGGATACTGTTAGAATGGATACTGTTAGAATGGATACTGTTAGAATGGATACTGTTAGAATGGATACTGGTTACTGTTCGAATGGATACTGTTCGAATGGATACTGTTAGAATGGATACTGTTAGAATGGATACTGGTTACTGTTCGAATGGATACTGTTCGAATGGATACTGTTAGAATGGATACTGTTAGAATGGATACTGTTAGAATGGTTACTGTTAGAATGGATACTGTTCGAATGGATACTGTTAGAATGGATACTGTTAGAATGGATACTGTTAGAATGGATACTGTTAGAATGGATACTGGTTACTGTTCGAATGGATACTGTTCGAATGGATACTGTTAGAATGGATACTGTTAGAATGGATACTGGTTACTGTTCGAATGGATACTGTTCAAATGGATACTGTTAGAATGGATACTGTTAGAATGGATACTGTTAGAATGGATACTGTTAGAATGGATACTGTTCGAATGGATACTGTTCGAATGGATACTGTTAGAATGGATACTGTTAGAATGGATACTGTTAGAATGGATACTGTTAGAATGGATACTGGTTACTGTTCGAATGGATACTGTTCGAATGGATACTGTTAGAATGGATACTGTTAGAATGGATACTGTTAGAATGGATACTGGTTACTGTTCGAATGGATACTGTTCGAATGGATACTGTTAGAATGGATACTGTTAGAATGGATACTGTTAGAATGGATACTGGTTACTGTTAGAATGGATACTGTTAGAATGGATACTGTTAGAATGGATACTGTTCGAATGGATACTGTTAGAATGGATACTGGTTACTGTTCGAATGGATACTGTTCGAATGGATACTGTTAGAATGGATACTGTTAGAATGGATACTGTTAGAATGGTTACTGTTAGAATGGATACTGTTCGAATGGATACTGTTCGAATGGATACTGTTAGAATGGATACTGGTTACTGTTCGAATGGATACTGTTAGAATGGATACTGTTAGAATGGATACTGGTTACTGTTCGAATGGATACTGTTCGAATGGATACTGTTAGAATGGATACTGTTAGAATGGATACTGTTCGAATGGATACTGTTCGAATGGATACTGTTCGAATGGATACTGTTAGAATGGATACTGTTAGAATGGATACTGTTAGAATGGATACTGTTAGAATGGATACTGGTTACTGTTCGAATGGATACTGTTCGAATGGATACTGTTAGAATGGGATACTGGTTAGAATGGATATTAGAATGGATACTGGTTACCGTTCGAATGGATACTGTTAGAATGGATACTGTTAGAATGGATACTGTTCGAAATGGATACCGTTAGAATGGATACTGTTAGAATGGATACTGTTCAATGATACTGGTTACTGTTAGAATGGATACTGTTAGAATGGGATACTGTTAGAATGGATACTGTTAGAATGGTTACTGTTAGAATGATACTGGTTACTGTTCGAATGGATACCGTTAGAATGGATACTGTTAGAATGGATACTGTTAGAATGGATACTGTTAAATGTTACTGAATGGATACTGTTCGAATGGATACTGTTCAATGGATACTGTTAGAATGGATACTGTTAGAATGGATACTGGTTACGTTAGAATGGATACTGGTTACTGTTAGAATGGATACTGTTCGAATGGATACTGTTAGAATGGATACTGTTAGAATGGATACTGTTAGAATGGATACTGTTAGAATGGATACTGTTAGAATGGATACTGGTTACTGTTCGAATGGATACTGTTCGAATGGATACTGTTAGAATGGATACTGTTAGAATGGATACTGTTAGAATGGATACTGTTAGAATGGATACTGGTTACTGTTCGAATGGATACTGTTCGAATGGATACTGTTAGAATGGATACTGTTAGAATGGTTACTGTTAGAATGGATACTGTTAGAATGGTTACTGTTAGAATGGATACTGTTAGAATGGATACTGTTAGAATGGATACTGTTAGAATGGATACTGTTAGAATGGATACTGTTAGAATGGTTACTGTTAGAATGGTTACTGTTAGAATGGTTACTGTTAGAATGGCTACTGTTAGAATGGATACTGTTAGAATGGATACTGTCAGAATGGATACTGTTAGAATGGATACTGTTAGAATGGATATTGTTAGAATGGATACTGGTTACTGTTAGAATGGATACTGTTAGAATGGATACTGTTAGAATGGATACTGTTAGAATGGATACTGTTAGAATGGATACTGTTAGAATGGATACTGTTAGAATGGATACTGTTAGAATGGTTACTGTTAGAATGGATACTGTTAGAATGGATACTGTTAGAATGGATTCCGCGCCGACTGAGATGGCCGCCTCGCTTAGCGTTCCTAGGAAACTATGCAGTTTTTGTTTTTACGTGTTATTTCTTACATTAGTACCCCAGGTCATCTTAGGTTTCATTACATACAGTCGAGAAGAACTACTGAATATAAGATCAGCGTCAACTCACCATCAGTATGACCAAGAATATGTTTTCCATGGCGTGGATCCTGTGTTCTGCCTTACAAACAGGACAACGGAATGGATCGCATGCAGCGACCCAAGGAAACGACTCCGAAAAAGAGGAAACGGCGGTGTTCTGGTCAGACTCCGAAAAAGGGCACATCGCGCACCACTTCCCAGTATTCTTCTTGCCAATGTCCAGTCTCTCGACAACAAGGTTGATGAAATCCGAGCAAGGGTGGCATTCCAGAGGGACATCAGAGACTGCAACGTTCTCTGCTTTACGGAGACATGGCTTACTGCAGGAAAACGCTATCCAGGGCGGTGCAGCCAACGGGTTTCTCCACGCATCGCGCCGGACAGAAACAAACATCTATCTGGTAAGAAGAGTGGCGGGGCGTATGCCTCATGACTAACGGGACATGGTGTGATGAAGGAAACATACAGGAACTCAAATCCTTCTGTTCACCTGATTTAGAATTCCTCACAATCAAATGTAGACCGCATTATCTTCCAAGAGAATTCTCTTCGATTATAATCACAGCCGTATATATCCCCCAAGCAGACACATCGATGGCTCTGAACAAACTTTATTTAACTCTTTGCAAACTGGAAAACATTTATCCGGAGGCTGCATTCATTGTAGCTGGGGATTTTAACAAAGCCAATCTGAAAACAAGACTCCCTAAATTTTATCAGCATATCGATTGCGCAACCAGGGGTGGTAAAACCTTGGATCATTGTTACTCTAACTTCCGCGACGCATATAAGGCCCTGCCCCGCCCCCTTTGGAAAAAGCTGACCACGACTCCATTTTGCTGATCCCTGCCTACAGACAGAAATTAAAACAAGAGGCTCCCACGCTGAGGTCTGTCCAACGCTGGTCAGACCAAGCTGACTCTACACTCAAGACTGCTTCCATCACGTGGACTGGGACATGTTTCGATTGCGGTCAGATGGGAATATTGGCGAATACGCTGATTCGGTGTGCGAGTTCATTAGAACGTCGTCGAAGATGTCGTTCCCGCTAGCAACGATAAAAACATTCCCTAACCAGAAACCGTGGATTGATGGCAGCATTCGCGTGAAACTGAAGCGCGAACCACTGCTTTTAATCAGGGCAAGGTGTCTGGCAACATGACTGAATACAAACAGTGCAGCTATTCCCTCCGTAAGGCTATCAAACAAGCTAAGCGTCCAGTACAGAGACAAAGTGGAATCTCAATTCAATGGCTCAGACACAAGAGGCATGTGGCAGGGTCTACAGTCAATCACGGACTACAAGATGAAATCCAGCCCAGTCACGGACCAGGATGTCTTGCTCCCAGGCAGACTAAATAACTTTTTTGCCCGCTTTGAGGACAATACAGTGCCACTGACACGGCCTGCAACGGAAACATGCAGTCTCTCCTTCACTGCAGCCGAGGTGAGTAAGACATTTAAACGTGTTAACCCTCGCAAGGCTGCAGGCCCAGACGGCATCCCCAGCCGCGCCCTCAGAGCATGCAGACCAGCTGGCCGGTGTGGTTACGGACATATTCAATCAATCCCTATACCAGTCTGCTGTTCCCACATGCTTCAAGAGGGCCACCATTGTTCCTGTTCCCAAGAAAGCTAAGGTAACTGAGCTAAAGTCGCTCTGGATAAGAGCGTCTGCTAAATGACTTAAATGTAAATGTAAATGTAAACGACTACCGCCCCGTAGCACTCACTTCCGTCATCATGAAGTGCTTTGAGAGACTAGTCAAGGACCATATCACCTCCACCCTACCTGACACCCTAGACCCACTCCAATTTGCTTACCGCCCAAATAGGTCCACAGACGATGCAATCTCAACCACACTGCCCTAACCCACCTGGACAAGAGGAATACCTATGTGAGAATGCTGTTCATCGACTACAGCTCGGCATTCAACACCATAGTACCCTCCAAGCTCGTCATCAAGCTCGAGACCCTGGGTCTTGACCCCGCCCTGTGCAACTGGGTACTGGACTTCCTGACGGGCCGCCCCCAGGTGGTGAGGGTAGGCAACATCTCCTCCCCGCTGATCCTCACACGGGGGCCCCACAAGGGTGCGTTCTGAGCCCTCTCTGTACTCCCTGTTCACCCACGACTGCATGGCCACGCACGCCTCCAACTCAATCATCAAGTTTGGCGGACGACACAACAGTGGTAGGCTTGATTACCAACAACGACGAGACGGCCTACAGGGAGGAGGTGAGGGCCCTTGGAGTGTGGTGTCAGGAAAATAACCTCACACTCAACGTCAACAAAACTAAGGAGATGATTGTGGACTTCAGGAAACAGCAGAGGAACACCCCTATCCACATCGATGGAACAGTAGTGGAGAGGGTAGCTAGTTTTAAGTTCCTCGGCATACACATCACAGACAAACTGAATTGGTCCCTCACACTGACAGCGTCGTGAAGAAGAGCGCAGCAGCGCCTATTCAACCTCAGGAGGCTGAAGAAATTCGGCTTGTCACCAAAAGCACTCACAAACTTCTACAGATGCACAATCGAGAGCATCCTGGCGGGCTGTATCACCGCCTGGTACGGCAACTGCTCCGCCCTCAACCGTAAGGCTCTCAGAGGGTAGTGAGGACTGCACAACGCATCACCAGGGGCAAACTACCTGCCCTCCAGGACACCTACACCACCCGTTGTTACAGGAAGGCCATAAAGATCATCAAGGACATCAACCACCCGAACCACTGCCTGTTCACCCCGCTATCATCCAGAAGGCGAGGTCAGTACAGGTGCATCAAAGCTGGGACCGAGAGACTGAAAAACAGCTTCTATCTCAAGGCCATCAGACTGTTAAACAGCCACCACTAACATTGAGTGGCTGCTGCCAACACACTGTCATTGACACCCAACTCCAGCCACATTTTTAATAATGGGAATTGATGGGGAAATGATGTAAATATATGCACTAGCCACTTTAAACAATGCTACCTTATATAATGTTACTTACCCTACATTATTCATCTCATATGCATATGTATATACTGTACTCTACAACATCGACTGCATCCTTATGTAACACATGTATCACTAGCCACTTTAACTATGCCACTTTGTTTCACTTTGTCTACACACTCATCTCATATGATATATACTGTACTCGATACCATCTACTGTATGCTGCTCTGTACCATCACTCATTCATATATCCTTATGTACATGTTCCTTATCCCTTACACTGTGTATAAGACAGTAGTTTTGGAATTGTTAGTTAGATTACTTGTTGGTTATCACTGCATTGTCGGAACTAGAAGCACAAGCATTTCGCTACACTCGCATTAACATCTGCTAACCATGTGTATGTGACAAATAACATTTGATTTGATTTG
>NW_025757124.1:0-5865 GCF_021184085.1 Oncorhynchus gorbuscha
TGTCATGCAGGTGAAAGAGGACCCAAAAGCGACTTAACAGAAACAGAGTTTATTTAAGTCCAAACAGGGAATAACAGAAATCCTCTAGTCTGTAGAGGGGAATAACTGGAGAAGCGGCCACAGACTGCAGGTCGCCGGGTAGGCGCAGGCCGTAGTGGACCGAGACACCTGCTCACACGCAGCATCTGATGAAGGCAAAACACGACAGGACAGGCGAAACACAATCACAGCATGGTGAATAAGCAAAACAAGGAACCGACGGGACAGAACGAACACAAAGGAATAAATAGGACCGAATCAGGGGAAAGGACTGGAACAGGTGTGGAAGCTAAATGATTAGGGGAATAGGAACAGCTGGGAGCAAGGAACGGAAAACGATAGAGAAAGAGAGCGAGAGAGTGAGAGGGGAGGGGAGAGAGAGGGATAGAAAAGGGGAAAGAACCCAATAAGACCAGCAGAGGAAACGAACAGAATGGGAGCACAGGGACAAGACATGATAATAAATGACAAACATGACAGTACCCCCCACTCACCGAGCGCCTCCTGGCGCACTCGAGGAGGAATCCTGGCGGCAACGGAGGAAATCATCGATGAGTGAACGGTCCAGCACGTCCGAGACGGAACCCAACTCCCTCACTCAGGACCGTAACCCTCCCAATCCACTAAGTATTGGTGACCCCCGTCCCGAGAACGCATGTCCATGATCTTATAAACCTTGTAAATAGGGTGCGCTCGACAAGGACGGGAGGGGGGAGGGAAGACGAACGGGGTGCGAGAGGGGCAACACAGGGAGACATGGAAGACCAGGATGGATGGACGCAAGATGTCGCGGAAGAAGCAGTCGCACAGCGTAGGATTGACGACCTGGGAGACACGGAACGGACCAATGAACCGCGGAGTCAACTTACGAGAAGCTGCTGTAAGAGGAAGGTTGCGAGTGGGAAAGCCACACTCTCTGGCCGCAACAATACCTTGGACTCTTAATCCTGCGTTATTGGCGGCTCTCACCGTCTGTGCCCTGTAACGGCAAAGTGCAGACCTCACCCTCCTCCAGGTGCGCTCACAACGTTGGACAAACGCTTGAGCGGAGGGGAACGCTGGAATCGGCAAGCTGGGGATGAGAACAGAGGAGGCTGGTAACCCAGACTACTCGAAACGGAGATAACCCGGTAGCAGACGCATGGTGCCGACCAGAGCGTATTCTGCCCAGGGGAGCTGTTCTGCCCAAGACGCAGGGTTTCTGAAAGAAAGGCTGCGTAGTATGCGACAATCGTCTGATTGGCCCTCTCTGCTTGACCGTTAGACTGGGGATGAAACCCGGAAGAGAGACTGACGGACGCACCAATCAAACGACAGAACTCCCTCCAAAACTGTAGTGAATTACGGGCCTCTGTCTGCAGTGGCGTCTAGGGGAGCCATGATTCTGAATACATTCTCAATAATGATTTGTGCCGTCTCCTTAGCGGAAGGAAGTTTAGCGAGGGAATGAAATGTGCCGCCTTAGAGAACCTATCGACAACCGTCAGAATCACAGTCTTCCCCGCAGACAAAGGCAGACCGGTAATGAAGTCTAAGGCAATGTGAGACCATGGTCGAGAAGGAATGGGGAGCGGTCTGAGACGACCGGCAGGAGGAGAGTTACCCGACTTAGTCTGCGCGCAGACCGAACAAGCAGCCACGAAACGGCTGCGTGTCACGCTCCTGAGTCGGCCACCAAAAGCGCTGGCGAATAGACGCAAGAGTGCCTCGAACACCGGGATGACCAGCTAACTTGGCAGAGTGAGCCCACTGAAGAACAGCCAGACGAGTGGAAACAGGAACGAAAAGGAGGTTACTAGGACAAGCGCGCGGCGGCCGCAGTGTGCGTGAGTGCTTGCTTAACCTGTCTTTCAATTCCCCAGACTGTTAACCCGACAACACGCCCATAAGGAAGAATCCCCTCGGGATCAGTAGAAGCCACAGAAGAACTAAACAGACGGGATAAGGCATCAGGCTTGGTGTTCTTGCTACCCGGACGGTAAGAAATCACAAACTCGAAACGAGCGAAAAACAACGCCCAACGAGCTTGACGGGCATTAAGTCGTTTGGCAGAACGGATGTACTCAAGGTTCTTATGGTCTGTCCAAACGACAAAAGGAACGGTCGCCTCCTCCAACCACTGTCGCCATTCGCCTAGGGCTAAGCGGATGGCGAGCAGTTCACGGTTACCCACATCATAGTTGCGCTCAGATGGCGACAGGCGATGAGAAAAATAAGCGCAAGGATGAACCTTATCGTCAGACTGGAAGCGCTGGGATAGAATGGCTCCCACGCCTACCTCTGAAGCGTCAACCTCGACAATGAATTGTCTAGTGACGTCAGGAGTAACGAGGATAGGAGCGGACGTAAAACGTTCTTTTAGAAGATCAAAAGCTCCCTGGGCGGAACCGGACCACTTAAAACACGTCTTGACAGAAGTAAGAGCTGTGAGAGGGGCAGCAACTTGACCGAAATTACGAATGAAACGCCGATAGAAATTAGCGAAACCTAAAAGCGCTGCAACTCGACACGTGACCTTGGAACGGGCCAATCACTGACAGCTTGGACCTTAGCGGAATCCATCTGAATGCCTTCAGCGGAAATAACGGAACCGAGAAAAGTAACGGAGGAGACATGAAAAGAGCACTTCTCAGCCTTTACGTAGAGACAATTCTCTAAAAGGCGCTGTAGAACACGTCGAACGTGCTGAACATGAATCTCGAGTGACGGAGAAAAAATCAGGATATCGTCAAGATAGACAAAAACAAAAATGTTCAGCATGTCTCTCAGAACATCATTAACTAATGCCTGAAAAACAGCTGGCGCATTGGCGAGACCGAACGGCAGAACCCGGTACTCAAAATGCCCTAACGGAGTGTTAAACGCCGTTTTCCACTCGTCCCCCTCTCTGATGCGCACGAGATGGTAAGCGTTACTGAAGGTCCAACTTAGTAAAGCACCTGGCTCCCTGCAGAATCTCGAAGGCTGATGACATAAGGGGAAGCGGATAACGATTCTTAACCGTTATGTCATTCAGCTCCTCGATAATCCACGCAGGGCGCAGAGTACCGTCCTTCTTCTTAACAAAAAGAACCCCGCCCCGGCCGGAGAAGAAGAAGGCACTATGGTACCGGCGTCAAGAGACACAGACAAATAATCCTCGAGAGCCTTACGTTCGGGAGCCGACAGAGAGTATAGTCTACCTCGAGGAGGAGTGGTCCCCGGAAGGAGATCAATACTACAATCATACGACCGGTGAGGAGGAAGGGAGTTGGCTCGGGACCGACTGAAGACCGTGCGCAGATCATGATATTCCTCCGGCACTCCTGTCAAATCGCCAGGTTCCTCCTGAGAAGTAGGGACAGAAGAAACGGGAGGGATGGCAGACATTAAACACTTCACATGACAAGAAACGTTCCAGGATAGGATAGAATTACTAGACCAATTAATAGAAGGATTATGACATACTAGCCAGGGATGACCCAAAACAACAGGTGTAAACGGTGAACGGAAAACAAAAGAAATAGTCTCACTGTGGTTACCTGGACTACTGAGAGTTAAAGGTAGTGTCTCAAACTTGATACTGGGAAGATGACTACCATCTAAGGCAAACATGGGCGTAGTGGGCCTGTCTAACGGTCTGAAAGGAATGTTATGTTTCCGAACCCATGCTTCGGCCCATGAAACAACCTCAGCCCCAGAGTCAATCAAGGCACTGCATGTAGCACCGAACCGGTCCAGCGTAGATGGACCGACATAGTAGTACAAGATCTAGATGAAGGACCTGAGTAGTAGCGCTCACCAGTAGCCCTCCGCTTACTGATGGGCTCTGGCCCTCTTACTGGACATGAATTAACAAATGTCCAGCAACTCCGCTAATAGAGGCACAGGCGGTTGGTGATCCTCCGTTCCTCTCCTTCGTCGTGAGATGCGAATCCCTCCCAGCTGCATGGGCTCAGTCTCTCAAAGCCAGAGGAGGGAGATGGTTGCGATGCGGAGCAGGAAACACCGTTGATGCGAGCTCTCTTCCACGAGCCCGGTGACGAAGATCTACCGTCGTTCTATGCGGATGGCGAGAGCAATCAAAGAGTCCACATCTGATGGAACCTCCCGGGAGAGAATCTCATCCTTAACCACTGCGTGGAGTCCTCCAGAAAACGAGCGAGCAGCGCCGGCTCGTTCCACTCACTAGAGGCAGCAAGAGTGCGAAACTCAATAGAATAATCCGCGGGACCGTTCACCTTGGCATAAGGAAGCCAGGGCCCTAGAAGCCTCCCTACCAAAAACTGAACGGTCAAACCCGAATCATCTCCTCTTTAAAGTTCTGGAACTTGTTAGAGCAATCAGCCCTTGCCTCCCAGATAGCTGTGCCCCATTCTCGAGCCCGGCCAGTAAGGAGTGAAATGCGTAAGCAACCCGAGCTCTCTCTCTAGAGTATGTGTTGGGCTGGAGAGAGAACACAATCTCACACTCGTGAGAAAGGAGCGGCACTCAGTGGGCTGCCCGGGAGTAGCAAGGTGGGTTATTAACCCTAGGTTCTGGAGACTCGGCAGGCCAGGAAGTAACAGGTGGCACGAGACGAGACTCTGGAACTGTCCAGAGAGGTCGGAAACCTGAGCGGCCAGGTTCTCCACGGCATGGCGAGCAGCAGACAATTCCTGCTCGTGTCTGCCGAGCATGGCTCCTTGGATCTCGACGGCAGTGTAACGAGCGTCTGAAGTCGCTGGGTCCATTCCTTGGTCGGTTCCTTCTGTCATGCAGGTGAAAGAGGACCCAAAAGCGACTTAACAGAAACAGAGTTTATTTAAGTCCAAACAGGAATAACAGAAATCCTCTAGTCTGTAGGAGGGGAATAACTGGAGAAGCGGCCACAGACTGCAGGTCGCCGGGTAGGCGCAGGCCGTAGTGGACAGAGACACCTGCTCACACGCAGCATCTGATGAAGGCAAAAACACGACAGGACAGGGCGAAACACAATCACAGCATGGTGAATACAAAACAAGGAACCGACGGGACAGGAACGGAACACAAAGGAATAAATAGGGACTCTAATCAGGGGAAAGGATCGGGAACAGGTGTGGGAAGACTAAATGATGATTAGGGGAATAGGAAACAGCTGGGAGCAGGAACGGAACGATAGAGAGAGAAGAGAGAGCGAGAGGAGTGAGAGGGGGAGGGGAGAGAGAGGGATAGAAAGAGGGAAAGAACCCAATAAGACCAGCAGAGGGAAACGAACAGAATGGGGAGCACAGGGACAAGACATGATAATAAATGACAAACATGACACATACAATCCGCTGATATTATTGGTGGAGAAGGAGGTTTTGATTTATGGGAAGACAGGAAATAGAGATACAACTGATACAACATCCACTGATATTATTTCAAGTTAGATAATAGGTAGGAAAGGCAATGAATCATGGAGCTGAGTTACTATCATTCTTGATGTCGTTAATCTTTGTTTCAAAGTGATAACAACCTTGAGCCTGATTCAGACTATATTATATATATATTATTATATTATATTATTATATTATATTATTATATTACATATATATATTCAGACTTAGGCACCTACACCATTATCATTTACACGACTGACTGTCAAATAAAACCAAACCAATGCTCACCATGTCTGCAAAGGCCTGTAAAAAAATTTTTTTAAATTAAGTAATGGCCCAATGGTGGGATAAAAAGTTAGGAGTAGGACAGAAGTTATTTCAATAGAAGGTTGAACATATTTGTCAGTGACACTTTCCTACCGTAGGAGATGGAGATGTAAAACCCTTAATATCCCAGTAAAATTAATCAAAGTTGAGTTCTGTAGAGATTTTCATAGAACATTAT
>NW_025757125.1:0-5862 GCF_021184085.1 Oncorhynchus gorbuscha
CTCCTGTCTGGTAGTATAACAGGATGTATGTCTCCAATCTGGTAGTATAACAGGATGTATGTCTCCTGTCTGGTAGTATAACAGGATGTATGTCTCCTGTCTGGTAGTATAACAGGATGTATGTCTCCTGTCTGGTAGTATAACAGGATGTTTGTCTCCTGTCTGGTAGTATAACAGGATGTATGTCTCCTGTCTGGTGGTATAACAGGATGTATGTCTCCTGTCTGGTAGTATAACATGATGTATGTATGTCTCCTGTCTGGTAGTATAACAGGATGTATGTCTCCCTGTCTGGTAGTATAACAGGATGTATGTCTCCTGTCTGGTAGTATAACAGGATGTATGTCTCCTGTCTGGTAGTATAACAGGATGTATGTCTCCTGTCTGGTAGTATAACAGGATGTATGTCTCCTGTCATAGTATAACAGGATGTATGTCTGGTAGTATAACAGGATGTATGTTCTGTCTGGTAGTATAACAGGATGTATGTCTCCTGTCTGGTAGTATAACAGGATGTATGTCTCCTGTCTGGTAGTATAACAGGATGTATGTATGTCTGGTAGTATAACAGGATGTATGTCTCCTGTCTGGTAGTATAACAGGATGTATGTCTCCTGTCTGGTAGTATAACAGGATGTATGTCTCCTGTCTGGTAGTATAACAGGATGTATGTCTGGTAGTATAACAGGATGTATGTCTCTGTCTGGTAGTAGTATAACAGGATGTATGTCTCCTGTCTGGTAGTATAACAGGATGTATGTCTCCTGTCTGGTAGTATAACAGGATGTTTGTCTCCTGTCTGGTAGTATAACAGGATGTATGTCTCCTGTCTGGTAGTATAACAGGATGTATGTCTCTGTCTGGTGCAGTATAACAGGATGTATGTCTCCTGTCTGGTAGTATAACAGGGATGTATAACAGGATGTATGTCTCCTGTCTGGTAGTATAACAGGATGATGTCTCCTGTCTGGTAGTATAACCTGTCTGGTAGTATAACAGGATGTATGTCTCCTGTCTGGTAGTATAACAGGATGTATGTCTCCTGTCTGGTAGTATAACAGGATGTATGTCTCCTGTCTGGTAGTATAACAGGATGTATGTCTCCTGTCTGGTAGTATAACAGGATGTATGTCTGGTAGTATAACAGGAGGATGTCTATGTCTGGTAGTATAACAGGATGTATGTCTCCTGTCTGGTAGTATAACAGGATGTATGTCTCCTGTCTGGTAGTATAACAGGATGTATGTCTCCTGTCTGGTAGTATAACAGGATGTATGTCTCCTGTCTGGTAGTATAACAGGATGTATGTCTGGTAGTATAACAGGATGTATGTCTCCTGTCTGGTAGTATAACAGGATGTATGTCTGGTAGTATAACAGGATGTATGTCTCCTGTCTGGTAGTATAACAGGATGTATGTCTCCTGTCTGGTAGTATAACAGGATGTATGTCTCCTGTCTGGTAGTATAACAGGATGTATGTCTGGTAGTATAACAGGATGTATGTCTCCTGTCTGGTAGTATAACAGGATGTATGTCTGGTAGTATAACAGGATGTATGTCTCCTGTCTGGTAGTATAACAGGATGTATGTCTGGTAGTATAACAGGATGTATGTCTGGTAGTATAACAGGATGTATGTCTCCTGTCTGGTAGTATAACAGGATGTATGTCTGGTAGTATAACAGGATGTATGTCTCCTGTCTGGTAGTATAACAGGATGTATGTCTCCTGTCTGGTAGTATAACAGGATGTATGTCTGGTAGTATAACAGGATGTATGTCTGGTAGTATAACAGGATGTATGTCTCCTGTCTGGTAGTATAACAGGATGTATGTCTGGTAGTATAACAGGATGTATGTCTCCTGTCTGGTAGTATAACAGGATGTATGTCTCCTGTCTGGTAGTATAACAGGATGTATGTCTGGTAGTATAACAGGATGTATGTCTCCTGTCTGGTAGTATAACAGGATGTATGTCTCCTGTCTGGTAGTATAACAGGATGTATGTCTCCTGTCTGGTAGTATAACAGGATGTATGTCTCCTGTCTGGTAGTATAACAGGATGTATGTCTGGTAGTATAACAGGATGTATGTCTCCTGTCTGGTAGTATAACAGGATGTATGTCTGGGTATAACAGGATGTATGTATGTCTGGTAGTATAACAGGATGTATGTCTCCTGTCTGGTAGTATAACAGGATGTATGTCTGGTAGTATAACAGGATGTATGTCTCTGTCTGGTAGTATAACAGGATGTATGTCTCCTGTCTGGTAGTATAACAGGATGTATGTCTCCTGTCTGGTAGTATAACAGGATGTATGTCTCCTGTCTGGTAGTATAACAGGATGTCTGGTGGTATAACAGGATGTTTGTCTCCTGTCTGGTAGTATAACAGGATGTATGTCTGGTAGTATAACAGGATGTATGTCTGGTAGTATAACAGGATGTATGTCTCCTGTCTGGTAGTATAACAGGATGTATGTCTGGTAGTATAACAGGATGTATGTCTCCTGTCTGGTAGTATAACAGGATGTATGTCTCCTGTCTGGTAGTATAACAGGATGTATGTCTGGTAGTATAACAGGATGTATGTCTCCTGTCTGGTAGTATAACAGGATGTATGTCTGGTAGTATAACAGGATGTATGTCTCCTGTCTGGTAGTATAACAGGATGTATGTCTGGTAGTATAACAGGATGTATGTCTCCTGTCTGGTAGTATAACAGGATGTTTGTCTGGTAGTATAACAGGATGTATGTCTCCTGTCTGGTAGTATAACAGGATGTTTGTCTCCTGTCTGGTAGTATAACAGGATGTATGTCTGGTAGTATAACAGGATGTTTGTCTCCTGTCTGGTAGTATAACAGGATGTAGTATAACTCTCCTGTCTGGTGGTATAACAGGATGTATGTCTCCTGTCTGGTAGTATAACAGGATGTATGTCTCCTGTCTGGTAGTATAACAGGATGTATGTCTCCTGTCTGGTAGTATACACATGTCTGGTAGTATAACAGGATGTCTCCTGTCTGGTAGTATAACAGGATGTTTGTCTGGTAGTATAACAGGATGTATGTCTCCTGTCTGTAGTATAACAGGATGTATGTCTGGTAGTATAACAGGATGTATGTCTCCTGTCTGGTAGTATAACAGGATGTATGTCTCCTGTCTGGTAGTATAACAGGATGTATGTCTCCTGTCTGGTAGTATAACAGGATGTTTGTCTCCTGTCTGGTAGTATAACAGGATGTATGTCTCCTGTCTGGTGGTATAACAGGATGTATGTCTCCTGTCTGGTAGTATAACAGGATGTATGTCTGGTAGTATAACAGGATGTATGTCTCCTGTCTGGTAGTATAACAGGATGTATGTCTGGTAGTATAACAGGATGTATGTCTCCTGTCTGGTAGTATAACAGGATGTATGTCTGGTAGTATAACAGGATGTATGTCTCCTGTCTGGTAGTATAACAGGATGTATGTCACCTGTCTCCTGTCTGGTAGTATAACAGGATGTATGTCTCCTGTCTGGTAGTATAACAGGATGTATGTCTGGTAGTATAACAGGATGTTTGTCTCCTGTCTGGTAGTATAACAGGATGTTTGTATGTCTGGTAGTATAACAGGATGTATGTCTCCTGTCTGGTAGTATAACAGGATGTATGTCTGGTAGTATAACAGGATGTATGTCTCCTGTCTGGTAGTATAACAGGATGTATGTCTCCTGTCTGGTAGTATAACAGGATGTATGTCTCCTGTCTGGTGGTATAACAGGATGTATGTCCTGTCTGGTAGTATAACAGGATGTATGTCTCCTGTCTGGTAGTATAACAGGATGTATGTCTCCTGTCTGGTAGTATAACAGGATGTATGTCTGGTAGTATAACAGATGTATGTCTCCTGTCTGGTAGTATAACAGGATGATGTTTGTCTGGTAGTATAACAGGATGTATGTCTCCTGTCTGGTAGTATAACAGGATGTTTGTCTGGTAGTATAACAGGATGTATGTCTCCTGTCTCTGGTAGAGAGTAGTATAACAGGATGTATGTCTGGTAGTATAACAGGATGTTTTGTCTCTCTGGTAGTATAACAGGATGTATGTCTGGTAGTATAACAGGATGTTTGTCTCCTGTTTTTAACAGGTCTCCTGTGGGATGGAGCTCTTCGTTGTTACCCAACGTGTGTTTGAACCCCTCTTCAACGTTGATGAACATCCATTTTTAGTGTGCTTGTGCAGCATTTTACTGGAGCCTGACGGATCGACTCTAATCTGTGAGGCCCGTGGATCAGTGTTGAAGAGATGGGTAGAATTGATGCTGCATTGTGGGACATGTGCAACTCTCTGATGCGGTAGTGGCGCCCACTATGTCAATCTCAACGGTTAAAGGTCATTCAACCATTTCCTTTTCATCTCATTTGAAGCACGAGAAATAGTTCTAAAAGTGTAATCCTGACATTTTGAACTGACATCAAAGATTATAGTGCTTTGCTTGGTGCTCGCGACAGCAAAGATGCTGGTCTCCCAACTCTTTAGTTTAGAGGACGAAGCCATCGTTTCCCTTTCTGCTAACAACCTCCTAAATGGATCAGAGTTAATTAGAGGTCATTATAAAAATGGTGTGATACATTCAAATGACATGGAGAATCCGGGGCTGCATTCCAATAGTAGCCATTTGAGAAGGAGACAGTGACTTACTATTAGGAGGAGAAGAGGAGAGGACTCTTATCAACAGACTGTAATAGGGTAGAACTACAGCCTGGTTCAAAGCCAAGAGAGAGAGGAGAGGTCTTTATCACAGACTGCTTAATAGGGTAGAACTACAGCCTGGTTCAAAGCCAAGAGAGAGAGGAGAGGTCTCTTATCAACAGACTGGCTTAATATGGTAGAACTACAGCCTGGTTCAAAGCCAAGAGAGAGGAGAGGTCTCTTATCAACAGACTGCTTAATAGGGTAGAACTACAGCCTGTTCAAAGCAAGAGAGAGAGGAGAGGACTCTATCAACATACTGCTTAATATGGTAGAACTACAGCCTGATTCAAAGCCAAGAGAGAGAGTGAGAGGTCTCTTATCAAATAGACTGCTTAATATGGTAGAACTACAGCCTGGTTCAAAGCCAAGAGAGAGAGGAGAGAGGTCTCTTATCAACAGACTGCTTAATAGGGCATAATCTATAGCCTGGTTCAAAGCCATGAGATTCTTATCTATAGACTGGTTAAGTACAGAGTAGAACTACAGCCTGGTTCAAAGCCAAGAAGAAGATGAGGGTACTCTTATCTATAGACTGCCTAAAATGGTATAACTACAGCCTGGTTCAAAGCGAAGAGAGTCTTATCTATAGACTGGTTAAGTACAGAGTAGAACTACAGCCTGGTTCAAAGCCAAGAGAGTCTTATCTATAGACTGGTTAAGTACAGAGAAGAACTACAGCCTGGTTCAAAGCCACGGAAGTCTTATCTATAGACTGGTTAAGTACAGAGTAGAACTACAGCCTGGTTCAAAGCCAAGAGAGTCTTATCTATAGACTGGTTAAGTTCAGAGTAGAACTACAGCCTAGTTCAAAGCAGGGGCGCACAAACCAATCTGGGTCCAGGGTAAAACTAGTACACGAGAACACTGGAATCAAACTATGCTGTTTCCAAATCACCTTTCGTAATGCAATCTCATCTGTCCTGAGTTGGTAGTATAATCTTAAAATCAAACTAAATGACTCACCTCTTCTGCTCCTTGCTAGAGCGGTTTTGGGTTGGCGACTTCGTTATGATATATCATGTCATCTTTTTCCATTTCAATGCTTAAGATGATGTTCATTGCCTGTGACTGAATCCAATAATATTTGATACATTTCTCATTCCTTTTGATTCAAAAA
>NW_025757126.1:0-5862 GCF_021184085.1 Oncorhynchus gorbuscha
AATTACCCAGGCTCCTTATGTGCTAATTACCCAGACTCCTCTGTGCTAATTACCCAGGCTCCTCTGTGCTAATTACCCAGGCTCCTCAGCACTAATTACCCAGGCTCCTCTTTGGCACTTTCTCTAAAGGAAATAGCGACTCCGTCCTTATTACCCAGGTTCCTCTATGCTTATTACCCAGGTTCCTCTATGCCTATTACCCAGGCTACTCTGTGCTTATTACCCAGGCTACTCTATGCTTATTACCCAGGCTACTCTGTGCTTATTACCCAGGCTCCTCTGTGCTTATTACCCAGGCTACGCTGCGCTTATTACCCAGGCTACGCTGTGCTTATTACCCAGGCTCCTCTGCGCTTATTACCCAGACTACTCTGCGCTTATTACCCAGGCTACTATGCACTTATTACCCAGGCTCCTCTGCGCTTATTACCCAGGCTCCAATGGCACTTATTACCCAGGCTACTCTGCGCTTATTACCCAGGCTACTCTATGCTTATTACCCAGGCTACTCTGCACTTATTACCCAGGCCACACTGCGCTTATTACCCAGGCTACTCTGCGCTTATTACCCAGGCTACTCTGTGCTTATTACCCAGGCTACTCTGCGCTTTTTACCCAGGCTACTCTGCACTTATTACCCAGGCCACACTGCGCTTATTAGCCAGGCTACTCTGCACTTATTAACCAGGCTACTCTGCGCTTATTACCCAGGCTACTCTGCGCTTATTACCCAGGGTCCAATGGCATTTATTACCCAGGCTCCAATGGCACTTATTACTCAGGCTCCAATGGCACTTATTACCCAGGCGCCGATGGCACTTATTACCCAGGCTACTCTGCGCTTATTACCCAGGCTCCAATGGCACTTATTACCCAGGCTCCAATGCACTTATTACCCAGGCTCCAATGGCACTTATTACCCAGGCTCCGATGGCACTTATTACCCAGGCTCCAATGGCACTTATTACCCAGGCTCCAATGGCACTTATTACCCAGGCTCTGATGGCACTTATTACCCGGGCTCCGATGGCACTTATTACCCAGGCTCCAATGGCACTTATTACCCAGGCTCCAATGGCACTTATTACCCAGGCTCTGATGGCACTTATTACCCAGGCTCCAATGGCACTTATTACCCAGGCTCCAATGGCACTTATTACCCAGGCTCCAATGGCACTTATTACCCAGGCTCCTCTGCGCTTATTACCCAGGCTCCAATGGCACTTATTACCCAGGCTACTCTGCGCTTATTACCCAGGCTACTCTATGCTTATTACCCAGGCTACTCTGCACTTATTACCCAGGCCACACTGCGCTTATTACCCAGGCTACTCTGCGCTTATTACCCAGGCTACTCTATGCTTATTACCCAGGCTACTCTGTGCTTATTACCCAGGCTACTCTGCGCTTATTACCCAGGCTACTCTATGCTTATTACCCAGGCTACTCTGCACTTATTACCCAGGCCACACTGCGCTTATTACCCAGGCTACTCTGCGCTTATTACCCAGGCTACTCTATGCTTATTACCCAGGCTACTCTGTGCTTATTACCCAGGCTACTCTGCGCTTATTACCCAGGCTACTCTATGCTTATTACCCAGGCTACTCTGCACTTATTACCCAGGCCACACTGCGCTTATTACCCAGGCTACTCTGCGCTTATTACCCAGGCTACTCTGTGCTTATTACCCAGGCTACTCTGCGCTTTTTACCCAGGCTACTCTGCACTTATTACCCAGGCCACACTGCGCTTATTACCCAGGCTACTCTGCACTTATTACCCAGGCTACTCTGCGCTTATTACCCAGGCTACTCTGCGCTTATTACCCAGGGTCCAATGGCATTTATTACCCAGGCTCCAATGGCACTTATTACCCAGGCTCCAATGGCACTTATTACCCAGGCGCCGATGGCACTTATTACCCAGGCTCCGATGGCACTTATTACCCAGGCTCCAATGGCACTTATTACCCAGGCTCCAATGCACTTATTACCCAGGCTCCAATGGTACTTATTACCCAGGCTCCAATGGCACTTATTACCCAGGCTCCGATGGCACTTATTACCCAGGCTCCGATGGCAATTATTACCCAGGCTCCGATGGCACTTATTACCCAGGCTCCAATGGCACTTATTACCCAGGCTCCAATGGCACTTATTACCCAGGCTCCAATGGCACTTATTACCCAGGCTCCGATGGCACTTATTACCCAGGCTCCGATGGCACTTATTACCCAGGCTCCGATGGCACTTATTACCCAGGCTCCAATGGCACTTATTACCCAGGCTCCAATGGCACTTATTACCCAGGCTCCAATGGCACTTATTACCCAGGCTCCGATGGCACTTATTACCCAGGCTCCAATGGCACTTATTACCCAGGCTCCAATGGCACTTATTACCAATGGCACTTGTTTACCCAGGCTCTGATGGCACTTATTACCAAGGCTCCTAAAGCAATTACCCAGGCCTCTTGGCACCTCTAAAGGAAATAGCTCCACTGTGCTTATTACCCAGGCTCCTCTTGGCAATACAACCCAGGTTCCTCTCGCGCCTACTACACAGGTCTTCTGAGCACATAACCCAGGTTTCCTCTGCACTTACTGCTCAGGCTCCACTGCACTTATTAACCAGGCTCCCTTCTGAGCGTATAACCCAGGCTACTCTGCGCTTTACTACCCAGGATACTCTACCACTTTATCTGAGGAAATCATCCTCTAATTGGGACATCTCTATAATACCACGCTGGTGTCACGGCTGTTTGTCTCCCGACCTGCAGACATCTTGGTTGAAGTTTTTTATCTACGGTGGATGATCCAAGGTCACCGCTGCTGCACAATCACAACTCCGCAGCACAAATTTATGTCAAATATTTTTACAGAATTATATAAATAAGTTATAATTTTTCTGTCAAAAGGCAACAAATAAATATTGTAATTTGAGGCTGATTACAACTCAAGGACCTTCAAGGAGGCTTTTCTCTTCCCTAATCATCTCTCTGCAATTATATACATTCCTAATATATTCTCAGAGCTCTCTCGTGTTTGTTGTCTTTTATTTATTTACAATCACATTCGATGTGCATTTCATTATAACCTAATTGTGAAAAGAAAACAGGGAGGGGGCTGCCACAACATCTCGAAATATGTTTTAACCAAACAGGAAACTGTAAAATGCTATCAGCAGAAATATCATAAAGTGATCACAATGCTGACACGGGCTGAGCCTTTCTGGAATTGATTAGTGCTGGGTGTTTCATCCTGGTGCGTCTCTGCCCTGCTTTAACTGTAGTTATCCAGCCTCCTGTAGTCTAGTCAGGCAACAACCTCTCCTCTCCCCTAGCCTTATCAAAGCCTGTCACACTAAAGGGCCCATTAGCAGCTAAACCTAATGAATGGACATCATGAACACACTTCGAAATTGTGCATCATGAAACAAACGAAAGGAGTCTCAGAGGAAGGGAAAAGGGGGAATTGAATCAAGTGTGGCCTGTGTAGAGTGACTCCATAGTGACAGTGCTGTTGTTCAGCATGGCAGAGACTCTGAAGAGACACGTGCGTTCTGACGGCATGATAAAAACATCATGGTCCCACAAGAAAACAGTCACTCACAGAGCATGGGCTAACCAACGCTAACCCAGGCAAACCAGGAGCTAACCCAGGCTAACCAGACTATGTCCAGCAACACCAAACACATGGCCAGATATCTATGCTAAAAACGTCAGTCACTGAAGGCCTCTAGTGGTTGAAGAAGCCTCAACACTCCCGTCCCTCCTACCCCCTGGTTCATCCTCCTCCCCAGTTAGAGGCGGTGATTCCATGGTGATGCTACCACTATTGGTAGTGGGTGGCCAGCTGCCTGAAGGCATCCGCTGGGGCTAATCACAGGAGGAGAGGGTTGGGTAAAACAGAGTGCACCTGAACTTTTTCCCCCCGGCAATAGCACTGTTTGTCCAACTTGAGACACCTTTTTGAGTATACACTTCCTCAATAAATGTGTGATTCGTTTTAGTCGTGCAACTTCTTAGCGGTGCAGTATTTCTCAAGTGGCAAAATGTGCATGGAAACAAGTTGTCTATCGTTGAATAACAACAAACACTTATGTGAAAAATCCCTATGGTTGACCAATGACAAAGGAGCGTAGACGTCGGCTCACGAACTTCAACTTACCTGGAGAAAATGTTTTGTGTGCACGAACAGAAGAAAAAACCCTTTGCTGAACAAAGCAAAAGAAAAGTGACAAAATGTTGTAATAATATACGCATGAACTGTTTCAGATGGAAAGCATTCAGATACCTTTACCCTCTGCCACCCAACACCCCCCACACACACCCTGCTCACACAGGGTTCTATTAACACCCTTAATAGTGACCCTGGGTATGTTGATCTACAGACAGATACCCTGGGTATGGTGAACTACAAACATAGACCCAGGGTATAGTGATCTACAAACATAGACCCAGGGTATAGTGATCTACAGACATAGACCCTGGGTATGGTGATCTACAGCCAGAGACCCTGGGTATGGTGATCTACAGACATAGACCCTGGGTATGGTGATCTACAGACATAGACCCTGGGTATGGTGATCTACAGACATAGACCCAGGGTATAGTGATCTACAGACAGAGACCCTGGGTATGGTGATCTACAGACAGAGACCCTGGGTATGTTGATCTACAGACGGAGACATTTACATTTACATTTAAGTCATTTAGCACTGGGTATGGTGAACTAATCAAATCAAATCAAATCAAATCAAATCAAATTTTATTTGTCACATACACATGGTTAGCAGATGTTAATGCGAGTGTAGCGAAATGCTTGTGCTTCTAGTTCCGACAATGCAGTGATAACCAACAAGTAATCTAACTAACAATTCCAAAAAAAACTACTGTATTATACACAGTGTAAGGGGATAAGGAACATGTACATAAGGATATATGAATGAGTGATGGTACAGAGCAGCATACAGTAGATGGTATCGAGTACAGTATATACATATGAGATGAGTGTGTAGACAAAGTAAACAAAGTGGCATAGTTAAAGTGGCTAGTGATACATGTGTTACATAAGGATGCAGTCGATGTTGTAGAGTACAGTATATACATATGCATATGAGATGAATAATGTAGGGTAAGTAACATTATATAAGGTAGCATTGTTTAAAGTGGCTAGTGATATATATATATATATATATTTACATCATTTCCATCAATTCCCATTATTAAAATGGCTGGAGTTTGGGTCAGTGTCAATGACAGTGTGTTGGCAGCAGCCACTCAATGTTAGTGGTGGCTATTTAACAGTCTGATGGCCTTGAGATAGAAGCTGTTTTCAGTCTCGGTCCCAAGCTTTGATGCACCTGTACTGACCTCGCCTTCTGGATGATAGCGGGGTGAACAGGCAGTGGTTCGGGTGGTTGATGTCCTTGATGATCTTTATGGCCTTCCTGTAACAACGGGTGGTGTAGGTGTCCTGGAGGGCAGGTAGTTTGCCCCCGGTGATGCGTTGTGCAGTCCTCACTACCCTCTGGAGAGCCTTACGGTTGAGGGCAGAGCAGTTGCCGTACCAGGCGGTGATACAGCCCGCCAGGATGCTCTCGATTGTGCATCTGTAGAAGTTTGTGAGTGCTTTTGGTGACAAGCCGAATTTTTCAGCCTCCTGAGGTTGAATAGGCGCTGCTGCGCCTTCTTCACGACGCTGTCAGTGTGAGTGGACCAATTCAGTTTGTCTGTGATGTGTATGCCGAGGAACTTAAAACTAGCTACCCTCTCCACTACTGTTCCATCGATGTGGATAGGGGGTGTTCCCTCTGCTGTTTCCTGAAGTCCACAATCACTACAGACAGATACCCTGAG
>NW_025757127.1:0-5861 GCF_021184085.1 Oncorhynchus gorbuscha
GAGTTCCATGTAGTCACGGCTCTATATCACTATAGTATGGTCTACAGCTTATCATGAGGTATTCCAACTCAGTGAGCAGAACGTCCAGACTTCCTTAATATTAGAGATTGCGCACCAGCTGTTGCTAGCAAGAGACACCCCCCCACCCTTGAGTTTAGGAGATGCTTCCCGTTCTGTCCTGCCGATGCAAAAGCTTCACAGCTATCCTCATAGTGGGCCTGTGTTTACTTCCCTGGAAAAAGACTCATTCATTCGTCATTCAAACACATCAGTATATCACCTTGTGGAATAGAAGAAACTGGATTTGTCAAGACCTACAGTTGCACTTTTATTAAATAATTCCTTATTTCTTCTCAAATAAGTTGAAATTGAAAACAACTTTTGGTCTCCACACGTTGTTATTAGATTTTCAACAATGCAGAACAAAATAGAGTTTTTTGAAACAAATTCATTTAGAAAATACAAACAAATGGCCAGGACAAAATGAGGAACTACTACTTGGTTGTGAAGCCTTTGGCCAAGATAACTGCTGACCAACAGTTGCTGTAGCCATCAATGTGCTTGATGCACCTGTTAACCCTCGCAAGGCTGCTGGCCCAGACGGCATCCCCAGCCGCGTCATCAGAGCATGTGCAGACCAGCTGGCTGGTGTGTTTACGGACATATTCAATCTCTCCCTATCCCAGTCTGCTGTCCCCACATGCTTCAAGATGGCCACCATTGTTCCTGTACCCAAGAAAGCAAAGGTAACAGAACTAAATGACTGTTGCCCCGTAACACACTTCTGTCATCATGAAATGCTTTGGGAGACTAGTCAAGGATCAAATCACCTCCACCCTACCTGTCACTCTAGACCCACTTCAATTGGCTTACCGCCCCAATAGATCCACTGACGATGCAACCACCATCACACTCCACACTGCCCTAACCCATCTAGACAAGAGGAATACATACATATGTAAGAATGCTGGTCATTGACTATAGCTCAGCATTCAACACCCGGTCCCTGTGCAATTGGGTCCTGGACTTCCTGACGGGCCTCTCAGGTGGTGAACGTAGGAAACAACACCTTCGCTGATCATCAAAACTGGGGCCCCACAAGGGTGCGTGCTCAGTCCCCTCCTGTAGTCCCTGTTCACCCATGACTGCGTGGCCAAGCACGCCTCCAACTCAATCATCAAGTTAGCAGATTTTATTTTTTTATTTCACCTTTATTTAACTGGGTAGGCAAGTTGAGAACAAGTTCTCATTTACAATTGCGACCTGGCCAAGATAAATCAAAGCAGTTCGACAGATACAACGACACAGAGTTACACATGGAGTAAAACAAACATACAGTCAATAATACAGTATAAACAAGTCTATATACGATGTGAGCAAATTAGGTGAGAAGGGAGGTAAAGGCAAAAAGGCCATGGTGGCAAAGTAAATACAATATAGCAAGTAAAACACTGGAATGGTAGTTTTGCATTCGAAGAATGTGCAAAGTAGAAATAAAAATAATGGGGTGCAAAGGAGCAACATAAATAAATAAATTAAATACAGTTGGGAAACAGGTAGTTGTTTGGGCTAAATTATAGGTGGGCTATGTAGAGGTGCAGTAATCTGTGAGCTGCTCTGACAGTTGGTGCTTAAAGCTAGTGAGGGAGATAAGTGTTTCCAGTTTCAGAGATTTTTTGTAGTTCGCTCCAGTCATTGGCAGCAGAGAACTGGAAAGAGGCAGCCAAAGAAGAATTGGTTTTGGGGGTGACTAGAGAGATATACCTGCTGGAGCGTGTGCTACAGGTGGGAGATGCTATGGTGACCAGCGAGCGGAGATAAGGGGGAACTTTACCTAGCAGGGTCTTGTAGATGACATGGAGCCAGTGGGTTTGGCGACGAGCATGAAGCGAGGGCCAGCCAACAAGAGCGTACATGGCCCAATGGTGGGTAGTATATGGGTTTTTGGTGACAAAATGGATTGCACTGTGATAGACTGCATCAATTTGTGGAGTAGATTGGAGGCTATTTTGTCAATGACATCGCCAAAGTCGAGGATTGGTAGGATGGTCAGTTTTACAAGGGTATGTTTGGCAGCATGAGTGAAGGATGCTTTGTTGTGAAATAGGAAGCCAATTCTAGATTTAACTTTGGATTGGAGATGTTTGATATGGGTCTGGAAGGAGAGTTTACAGTCTAACCAGACACCTAAGTATTTGTAGTTGTCCACGTATTCTAAGTCAGAGACGTCCAGAGTAGTGATGTTGGACAGGCGGAGTAGGTGCAGGTGAGCGTCGGTTGAAGAGCATGCATTTAGTTTTATTTGTATTTAAGAGCAATTGGAGGCCACGGAAGGAGAGTTGTATGGCATTGAAGCTTGCCTGGAGGTTGTTAACACAGTGTCCAAAGAAGGGCCAGAAGTATACAGAATGGTGTCGTCTGCGTAGAGGTGGATCAGAGACTCACCAGCAGCAAGAGTGACCTCATTGATGTATACAGAGAAGAGAGTCGGTCAAAGAATAGAACCCTGTGGCACCCCCATAGAGACTGCCAGAGGTCTGGTCAGCAGACCTGATAGACTGAACTCTATCAGAGAAGTAGTCGGTGAACCAGGCGAGGCAATCATTTGAGAAACCAAGGCTGTCGAGTCTGCCGATGAGGATGTGGTGATTGACAGAGTCGTAAAAGCCTTGGCCAGATCAATGAATACGGCTGCACAGTAATGTTTCTCATCGATGGCGGTTAAAGATATCATTTAGGACCTTGAGCGTGGTTGAGGTGCAATTCCATGACCAGCTCTGAAAGCAGATTGCACAGCAGAGAAGGTATGGTGAGATTGGGAATATCGGTAATCTGTTTGTTGACTTGGCTTTTGAAGACCTTTAGAAAGGCATGGCAGGATAGATATAGGTCTGTAGCAGTTTGGGTCAAGAGTGTCCCCTTTGGAAGAGGGGGATGACCGCAGCTGCTTTCCAATCTTTGGGAATCTCAGATGACACGAAAGAGAGGTTGAACAGGCTAGTAATAGGGGTGGCAACAATTTCTGCAGATCATTTTAGGTGCAAAGGGTCCAGATTGTCTAGCCCGGCTGATTTGTAGGGGTCCATATTTTGCAGCTCTTTCAGAACATCAGCTGAACGGATTTGGGAGAAGGAGAAATGGGAAGGCTTGGGCCAGTTGCTGTTGGGGATGCAGTGCTGTTGACCGGGGTAGGAGTAGCCAGGTGAAAAGCATGGCCAGCCATAGAAAATGCTTCTGGAAATTCTCAATTATGGTGGATTTATCAGTGGTGACAGTGTTTCCTATCTTCAGTGCAGTGGGCAACTGGGAGGAGGTGTTCTTATTCTCCATGGACTTTACAGTGTCCCAGAACTTTTTTGAGCTAGTGTTGCAGGAAGCAAATTTCTGCTTGAAAAAGCTAGACTTGGCTTTTCTAACCGCCTGTGTATAATGGTTTCTAGCTTCCCTGAAAAGCTGCATATCACTGGGGCTGTTCGAAGCTAATGCAGAACGCCAGATGACACAACAGTAGTAGGCTTGATTACCAACAATGATGAGACAGCCTGCAGGGAGGAGGAGAGGGCTCTGGGAGTGTGGTGCCAGGAAAATAACCTCTTATTCAAAGTCAACAAAACAAAGGAGATGATCGAGGACTTCAGGAAACAGCAGAGAGAGCAGCCCCCTATTCACATCGACGCAGTGGACAAGATGGAAAGCTTCAAGTTCCTCGGCGTACACATCACTGACTAACTGAGATGGGTCACTCACACAGATAGCGTGGCGAGGAAGGCGTAACAGCACCTCTTCAACCTCAGGACGCTAAAGAAATTTGACTTGTCACCTAAAACCCTCACAAACTTTTACAGATGAACAATCGAGAGCATTCTGTCGGGCTGTATCACCGCCTGGTACGGCAACTGCACCACCTGCACCTGCAGGGCTCTCCAAAGGGTGACGCGGTCCGCCTTAAGCATCACGGGGGGAAATTACCTGCCATCCAGGACAACAACCACCCGAGTCACTGCCTGTTCACCCCTCTATCATCCAGAAGGTGAGGTAAGTACAGGTACATCAAAGCTGGGACCGAGAGACTGAAAAACAGCTTCGATCTCAAAGCCATCACTAGCACATTAGAGGCTGCTGTCTATATACATAGACTTGAAATCACTGGCCACTTTAATAAATGGAACACCAGTCACTTTAATAACGTCAAAATATCTTGCATTACCCATCTCCTATGTATATACTGTATCCTACACTATCCTACTGTATCTTATTCTATACCAATCTGACATTGCTCGTCCATATATTTTTATATTCTTGATTCCATTCCTTTACTAGATGTGTGTATTGGTGAATATGTTGTGTAATTGTTAGATAACTTGTTAGATATTAATGCACTCGTCAGAGGAAGCACAAGCATTTCACTAATGCAGGCCTAAGCTATACAGGCACACAACGATGGCTCCTTGCTGTCCCCAGTCCACCTGACTGTGCTGCTGCTCCAGTTTCAACTGTTCTGCCTTATTATTATTTGACCATGCTGGTCATTTATGAACATTTGAACATCTTGGTCATGTTCTGTTATAATCTCTACCCGGCACAGCCAGAAGAGGACTGGCCACCCACATAGCCCGGTTCCTCCTCCTAGGTTTCTTCCTAGGTTTTGGCCTTTCTAGGAGTTTTCCTAGCCACCGTGCTTTTACACCTGCATTGTTTGCTGTTTGGGGTTTAGGGCTGGGTTTCTGTACAGCACTTTGAGATATCAGCTGATGTACGAAGGGCTATATAAATAAATTTGATTTGATTTGATTTGAACTACCACAATCTATAACAAACACACTAAGCTATACAAGCACAACTACCACAATCTATAACAAACACACTAAGCTATACAAGCACAACTACCACAATCTATAACAAACACACTAAGCTATACAGGCACAACTACCACAATCTATAACAAACACACTAAGCTATACAGGCACAACTACCACAATCTATAACAAACACACCTAGGCTATACAGGCACAACTACCACAATCTATAACAAACACACTAAGCTATACAGGCACAACTACCACAATCTATAACAAACACACTAAGCTATACAGGCACAACTACCACAATCTATAACAAACACACTAAGCTATACAGGCACAACTACCACAATCTATAACAAACACACTAAGCTATACAGGCACAACTACCACAATCTATAACAAACACACCTAAGCTATACAGGCACAACTACCACAATCTATAACAAACACACTAAGCTATACAGGCACAACTACCACAATCTATAACAAACACACTAAGCTATACAGGCACAACTACCACAATCTATAACAAACACACTAAGCTATACAGGCACAACTACCACAATCTATAACAAACACACTAAGCTATACAGGCACAACTACCACAATCTATAACAAACACACTAAGCTATACAGGCACAACTACCACAATCTATAACAAACACACTAAGCTATACAGGCACAACTACCACAATCTATAACAAACACACTAAGCTATACAGGCACAACTACCACAATCTATAACAAACACACTAAGCTATACAGGCACAACTACCACAATCTATAACAAACACACTAAGCTATACAGGCACAACTACCACAATCTATAACAAACACACTAAGCTATACAGGCACAACTACCACAATCTATAACAAACACACTAAGCTATACAGGCACAACTACCACAATCTATAACAAACACACTAAGCTATACAGGCACAACTACCACAATCTATAACAAACACACTAAGCTATACAGGCACAACTACCACAATCTATAACAAACACACTAAGCTATACAGGCACAACTACCACAATCTATAACAAACACACTAAGC
>NW_025757128.1:0-5861 GCF_021184085.1 Oncorhynchus gorbuscha
CTAGCCCGAGCACTGCAACTAAACTGAACTGGGACACTAGCCTGAGCACTGCAACTAACAACAAACAGGGACACAAGCCTGAGCACTGCAACTAAAACAAACAGACAGGGACACTAGCCTGAGCACTGCAACTAAAACAAACAGACTAGTCTGAGCACTGCAACTAAAACAAACAGACAGGGACACTAGCCTGAGCACTGCAACTAAAACAAACAGACAGGGACACAAGCCTGAGCACTGCAACTAAAACAAACAGACTAGCCTGAGCACTGCAACTAAAACAAACAGACAGGGACACTAGCCTGAGCACTGCAACTAAAACAAACAGACTAGTCTGAGCACTGCAACTAAAACAAACAGACTAGTCTGAGCACTGCAACTAAAACAAACAGACTAGTCTGAGCACTGCAACTAAAACAAACAGACAGGGACACAAGCCTGAGCACTGCAACTAAAACAGACAGGGACACTAGCCTGAGCACTGCAACTAAAACAAACAGACAGGGACACTAGACTGAGCACTGCAACTAAAACAAACAGACAGGGACACTAGACTGAGCACTGTAACTAAAACAAACAGACAGGGACACAAGCCTGAGCACTGCAAATTAAAACAAACAGACAGGGACACAAGCCTGAGCACTGCAACTAAAACAAACAGACAGGGACACAAGCCTGAGCACTGCAAAAAACAAACAGACAGGGACACAAGCCTGAGCACTGCAACTAAAACAAACAGACAAGGGACACTAAAACAAACAGACAAGCCTGAGCACTGCAGCTAAAACAGACAGGGACACAAGCCTGAGCACTGCAACTAAAACAGACAGGGACACAAGCCTGAGCACTGCAACTAAAACAGACAGGGACACAAAGCCTGCAACTAAAACAAACAAGACACTGCAACTAAAACAAACAGACAGGGACACAAGCCTGAGCACTGCAACTAAAACAAACAGACAGGGACACTAGCCTGAGCACTGCAACTAAAACAGACAGGGACACAAGCCTGAGCACTGCAACTAAAAAACGAACTAAAACAGACACTTTCTGGTTGACTCGCTCAACAAAGGCATTTCATCTCAAATCTGTCTGGAGACAGACCCCCAGAGCCATCACAATGTCTCCTCCTCACACACACCCACACATTTTAAAGCAGGTACCTGAGTCACAGTCCAGACTGTATTGTTCTCTAGTGATGTGATACACACTGGTTCACTGAGAGTTTGTCTGTCTGTGTTGTAATTACCACTGGCTGCTCAACCCTATTGTTTGATTTGTCTGACAGAAAGTGGATACTGCTGTCTGAGACATCTCTCTTTCTGTTCCTTCGGTGTGTGTCTCCGTCTGTGTGTGTGTGTGTGTGTGTGTGTGTGTGTGTGTGTGTGTGTGTGTGTGTGTGTGTGTGTGTGTGTGTGTGTGTGTGTGTGTGTGTGTGTGTGTTAGTCTTGGCAGATGTGTGTGCTCTGCCTGGTAACTCAGCGTGTACAATCACCGTCTTGGACAGTGTATGCTCCGTCAGTCTTGGCAGATGGGTACAGAAGGACACAGTGTTGCCCCTGTCTGCTCTGCCTGGTAGCTCCAGCGTGTATCATCACCGTACCTCATCCAGAAGCAGGAGGGTTTTGTGTGACAATTCCCCAGTGGATGTGGGCACCGGGTCATCTGCATTTTTGGCTTGTTGACTGCTTCTGTGTGACCAAGCAGAGGGCATCATGGGTATTGTGCGCACGTGTGTGTGTGTGCGCTGTGCCAGGTCTGGTCATGGTATTAAGTGTGAGTGCCCCAATCGTGGTCTCCACACTCCCTCCATGCGCTGAGTGTGTGCGGGGCTTATAGTGTGTGTGTGTGTGTGTGTGAGGCATGGTTAGTCAGCCCAGAGGAATGTGCTGCGGCTGGTTGGGGCCTTGGGGAGGGTGTGGGCTGCTGTTTGGTTAGCAACTGCTGCTCTGTGTGGAGGCGGCAGGAGTTAGGTTGTATTAGTGAGAGAAAGCTCTACTCTGCTTTGCCTTGGCCTGACCACTATCTGTCTGTGGGGGAGAGGAACACTAACTCTTCACACAGACAACAAGCCTGCTTTGTGTCCTATTGGCCACGACTATAACCACGACTTCCACCACAACTACAACCACGACTACCACCATACTGAACAAAAATATTAAACTCAATAATTTCAACCATTTTACTGAGTTAGCGTTCATATAAGGAAATCAGTCACTTTAAATACATTGATCTGTATGTCACATTTTAAAATATATATATCTTTATTTAAAGTCAGTTAAGAACAAATTCTTATTTTCAATGACGGCCTACCAGGGAACAGTGGATTAACTGCCTTGTTCAGGGGCAGAACGACAGATTTTTACCTCGTCAGGTCGGGGATTCGATCGAGCAACCTTTTGGTTACTGGCCCAATACTCTAACCACTAGGCTACCACGCCCACATGACTGGGCAGGGGCACAGCCATAGGCCCACCCACTGGGAGACAGGCCCAGATAATCAGAATGAGTTTTTATTTATTATTACAGACAGAAATACTCCTCAGTTTCATCAGCTGTCCAGGTGGATGACGGATCCTGATAGGCCACATCTGTCAGGTGGATGACGGATCCTGATAGGCCACATCTGTCCGGTGGATGACGGATCCTGATAGGCCACATCTGTCCGGGTGGATGACGGATCCTGATAGGCCACATCTGTCCGGGTGGATGACGGATCCTGATAGGCCACATCTGTCAGGTGGATGGATTATCTTGGCAAAGGAGAAATGCTCACTAACACGGATGTAAAACAAATGTGTACAGAATCTGAGAGAGAAATAAGATTTTGAGCGCATGGTGAATTTCTGGGGATCTTTATTTCAGCTCATAAAAAACCAACACTTTACATGATGCGCTTGTATTTTTCAGTACTTTCCATGTTGTGTTTATATATATTTATCAGTACTTTACATGTTGTGTTTATATATATTTATCAGTACTTTACATGTTGTGTTTATATATATTTATCAGTACTTTACATGTTGTGTTTATATATATTTATCAGTACTTTACATGTTGTATTTATATATATTTATCAGTACTTTACATGTTGTATTTATATATATTTATCAGTACTTTACATGTTGTGTTTATATATATTTATCAGTACTTTACATGTTGTATTTATATATTTATCAGTACTTTACATGTTGTGTTTATATATATTTATCAGTACTTTACATGTTGTGTTTATATATATTTATCAGTACTTTACATGTTGTGTTTATATATATTTATCAGTACTTTACATGTTGTGTTTATATATATTTATCAGTACTTTACATGTTGTGTTTATATATATTTATCAGTACTTTACATGTGCGCCAAGATTACTGTTCATTTTTAGATTTTAATTCTGGCAAATCTGTTAGTTTTTAGACCGGATTTGCTTTAGATTGGTTTTAAAATATTTTTCTATTATTTAGTGTTAGGGACAGAAAGCATGCTGGGAGGCTAGAGACATGTGTTGTAGTGATTTTGGAGGATGACACTTGGGGGCGGGCAGTTCAAATGATAACGCCAAGCTCAATGTGACTTATATAGTGGAGTGGAAACTGACGCCCATGCTGACGACAATCCAATGCTTTTTAACTTGTCTCAGAGGCTGCGGATCCCGCTCCCCAGCAGAAGACCCTGGGTTTATTTACGTCTACATTATGCCCACATTGCTGTGGTCACTCTCCTTCACATTTCTCACTGTCAAACCGTGAATGATAATTCTTCAAGTTTTACCGGTGAAATGTCCACGCAGCATCTAAATATTAATCCATGTGATCTCAATCACTTTCATGGAATATTCATTCAGATCAACTTGAGCTATACAGTGTCTTTTTGAATGAGGTACAGTGAGCACATTTTGGAGCAGCTTGTGTTAAACTGCAGCAAAGCCTACCTGTTTTTAAGTTTCAATCAAAGCACATTTTGCCTAGTGACACACTTGAGTTTTGGCCACATCCTGAAATATAAGAAATGAGGTGGTGTTTCTTTGCCACATTCTCCTCCCTCCTGAATCCTCCTCCCCCCCTCCCCCTCCTCCCTCTCTGCAGATGACTTCGTCAACCATTTTGAAAAGAAGATCGACGACATCCGATCCTCGTTTGCTAAGTCAAACAACACCGCTGGTTCTGCTCACACTGCCCTACCCTGTGCTCTGACCTCTTTCTCCCCTCTCTCTCCAGATGAAATCTCGCGTCTTGTGACGGCCGGCCGCCCAACAACCTGCCCGCTCGACCCTATCCCCTCCTCTCTTCTCCAGACCATTTCCGGAGACCTTCTCCCTTACCTCACCTCGCTCATCAACTTATCCCTGACCGCTGGCTACGTCCCTTCCGTCTTCAAGAGAGCGAGAGTTGCACCCCTTCTGAAAAAACCTACACTCGATCCCTCCGATGTCAACAACTACAGACCAGTATCCCTTCTTTCTTTTCTCTCCAAAACTCTTGAACGTGCCGTCCTTGGTCAGCTCTCCCGCTATCTCTCAGAATGACCTTCTTGATCCAAATCAGTCAGGTTTCAAGACTAGTCATTCAACTGAGACTGCTCTTCTCTGTATCACGGAGGCGCTCCGCACCGCTAAAGCTAACTCTCTCTCCTCTGCTCTCATCCTTCTAGACCTATCGGCTGCCTTCGATACTGTGAACCATCAGATCCTCCTCTCCACCCTCTCCGAGTTGGGCATCTCCGGCGCGGCCCACGCTTGGATTGCGTCCTACCTGACAGGTCGCTCCTACCAGGTGGCGTGGCGAGAATCTGTCTCCTCACCACGCGCTCTCACCACTGGTGTCCCCCAGGGCTCTGTTCTAGGCCCTCTCCTATTCTCGCTATACACCAAGTCACTTGGCTCTGTCATAACCTCACATGGTCTCTCCTATCATTGCTATGCAGACGACACACAATTAATCTTCTCCTTTCCCCTTCTGATGACCAGGTGGCGAATCGCATCTCTGCATGTCTGGCAGACATATCAGTGTGGATGACGGATCACCACCTCAAGCTGAACTTCGGCAAGACGGAGCTGCTCTTCCTCCCGGGAAGGACTGCCCGTTCCATGATCTCGCCATCACGGTTGACAACTCCATTGTGTCCTCCTCCCAGAGCGCTAAGAACCTTGGCGTGATCCTGGACAACAAACTGTCGTTCTCAACTAACATCAAGGCGGTGGCCCGTTCCTGTAGGTTCATGCTCTACAACATCCGCAGAGTACGACCCTGCCTCACACAGGAAGCGGCGCAGGTCCTAATCCAGGCACTTGTCATCTCCCGTCTGGATTACTGCAACTCGCTGTTGGCTGGGCTCCCTGCCTGTGCCATTAAACCCCTACAACTCATCCAGAACGCCGCAGCCCGTCTAGTGTTCAACCTTCCCAAGTTCTCTCACGTCACCCCGCTCCTCCGCTCTCTCCACTGGCTTCCAGTTGAAGCTCGCATCCGCTACAAGACCATGGTGCTTGCCTGCGGAGCTGTGAGGGAACGGCACCTCAGTACCTCCAGGCTCTGATCAGGCCCTACACCCAAATAAGGGCACTGCGTTCATCCACCTCTGGCCTGCTCGCCTCCCTACCACTGAGGAAGTACAGTTCCCGCTCAGCTCAGTCAAAACTGTTCGCTGCTCTGGCCCCCAATGGTGGAACAAACTCCCTCACGACGCCAGGACAGCGGAGTCAATCACCACCTTCCGGAGACACCTGAAACCCCACCTCTTTAAGGAATACCTAGGATAGGATAAAGTAATCCCTCTCACCCCCCTTAAAATACTTAGATGCACTATTGTAAAGTGGTTGTTCCACTGGATGTCATAAGGTGAATGCACCAATTTGTAAA
>NW_025757129.1:0-5860 GCF_021184085.1 Oncorhynchus gorbuscha
TAAGGTAATCACTCTACAAACTATCATCACAGTGCCCTGAAGGTAATCACTCTACAGACTATCATCACCCTGCCCTGAAGGTAATCACTCTACAAACTATCATCACCCTGCCCTTAAGGTAATCACTCTACAAACTATCATCACCCTTAAGGTAATCACTCTACAAACTATCATCACCCTGCCCTTAAGGTAATCACTCTACAGACTATCATCACCCTGCCCTGAAGGTAATCACTCTACAAACTATCATCACCCTGCCTACAAACTATCATCACCCTTAAGGAAATCACTCTACAAACTATCATCACCCTGCCCTTATGGAAATCACTCTACAAACTATCATCACCCTTAAGGTAATCACTCTACAAACTACCATCACCCTGCCCTTAAGGTAATCACTCTACAAACTATAATCACCCTGCCCTTAAGGTAATCACTCTACAAACTATCATCACCCTGCCCTTAAGGTAATCACTCTACAAATGATCATCACCCTTAAGGTAATCACTCTACAAACTATCATCACCCTGCCCTTAAGGTAATCACTCTACAAACTATCATCACTCTGCCCTTAAGGTAATCACTTTACAAACGATCATCACCCTGCCCATAAGGTAATCACTCTACAAACTATCATCACCCTGCCCTTAAGGTAATCACTCTACAAACTATCATCACCCTGCCCTTAAGGTAATCACTCTACAAACTAGCATCACCCTGCCCTTAAGGAAATCACTCTACAAACTATCAACAACCTGCCCTGAAGGTAATCACTCTACAAACTATCATCACCCTTAAGGAAATCACTCTACAAACTATCATCACCCTTAAGGAAATCACTCTACAAACTATCATCACCCTTAAGGTAATCACTCTACAAACTATCATCACCGTGCCCTGAAGTAAATCACAAATATTATGGACACATTATAAATAGTGGATATTTGGAGACTAAAAACCCCGACCTAGTGAGATATACATGGAGGAGACTTAATCAAGCTAGTCGTCTTCACTACTTTCTTGTCTCTTTCTTTCTTGCATCAAAGGTTAAACAAGTTTTAATAGGAGACAGAATGCGATCGGATCCTCATCTAATTGGCCTTCACATAACTCTTATAGATTTTCCACGTGGACGGGGATATTGGCAATTTAATCACAGTTTACTGGAGGTCAACTTAGTTAAAAATAAGACAAAATAATTTGTAAGTGAATTTTTCCAGTATAATATAGGTTCAGCAAATCCCCTTATTGTTTGGGATACCTTTAAAATGTACCTTCAGAGGTCATTCAATTCAATATTCATCAATAATAAAAAAGCTGTTTCTGGCTAAAGAGACCAGACTAACAAGGGAAATCCATGACCTGATAGTACAGGTAGACAGCAATAAAAACGATACTACAGAGATACAAAATAGAGGAAAAACACAAAGAACTCGAGGAACTTATTCAAGAACGATCTAATGTAATCTATTACAAAAATAAAGCAAACTAGACGGAATATGGAGAAAAATGTAAAAAACAATCTTTCTGAACCTCCAATGCAGGAAAGAATTTACTGAAAGTCGTTACTGAAGACGGAGACATCTATGAACTGAATAGGGAGTCATCTATGAACTGAATAGGGAGTCATCTATGAACTGAATAGGGAGTCATCTATGAACTGAATAGGGAGTCATCTATGAACTGAATAGGGAGTCATCTATGAACTGAATAGGGAGTCATCTATGAACTGAATAGGGAGTCATCTATGAACTGAATAGGGAGTCATCTATGAACTGAATAGGGAGTCATCTATGAACTGAATAGGGAGTCATCTATGAACTGAATAGGGAGTCATCTATGAACTGAATAGGGAGTCATCTATGAACTGAATAGGAGTCATCTATGAACTGAATAGGGAGTCATCTATGTACTGAATAGGAGTCATCTATGAACTGAATAGGGAGTCATCTATGAACTGAATAGGGAGTCATCTATGAACTGAATAGGGAGTCATCTATGAACTGAATAGGGAGTCATCTATGAACTGAATAGGAGTCATCTATGAACTGAATAGGGAGTCATCTATGAACTGAATAGGAGTCATCTATGAACTGAATAGGAGTCATCTATGAACTGAATAGGGAGTCATCTATGAACTGAATAGGGAGTCATCTATGAACTGAATAGGGAGTCATCTATGAACTGAATAGGGAGTCATCTATGAACTGAATAGGGAGTCATCTATGTACTGAATAGGGAGTCATCTATGAACTGAATAGGGAGTCATCTATGAACTGAATAGGGAGTCATCTATGAACTGAATAGGGAGTCATCTATGTACTGAATAGGGAGTCATCTACAGTTCTCCAAATTATATTTTAAGTGGAAGTAAATTATTTTAGGCAGATGTTCTCTCTTCCGTCTCATCCTTTACCACTGAATGAAGATTATGGTAAGGAATTCTTTACAAATAATATAAAAAAATGAAAATTAATTTAATTTTAATACAGTGCCTTGCAAAAGTATTCACCCCCTTGGCATTTTTCCTATTTTGTTTCATTACAACCTGGACATTAAATAGATTTTTATTTGGATTTCATGTAATGGACAAACACAAAATAGTACAAACTGATGAAGTGAAATGAAAAAAATATCTTATTTCAAAAAATGTAAATTAAAAAACTGGAAAAGTGGTTCATATGTATTCACCCCCTTTGCTCTGAAGCCCCTAGATAAGATCTGGTGCAACCAATTACCTTCAGAAGTCACATCATTAGTTAAATAAAGTCCACCTGTGTGCAATCTAAGTGTCTCATGATCTCAGTATATATATACACCTGTTCTGAAAGGCCCCAGCGTCTGCAACATCACTAAGCAAGGGACACCACCAAGCAAGTGGCACCATGAAGACCAAGGACCTCTCCAAAAAGGTCAGGGACAAAGTTGTGGAGAAGTAAAGATCAGGGTTGGGTTATAAAAAATATCAGAAACTTTGACCATCCCACGGAGCACCAATAAATCCATTATTAAAAAATGAAAAGAATATGGAACCACAACAAACCTGCCAAGAGAGGGCCGCCCACCAAAACTCACAGACCAGGCAAGGAGGGCATTAATCAGAGAGGCAACAAAGAGACCAAAGATAAACCTGAAGGAGCTGCAAAGCTCCACAGCGGAGATTGGAGTATCTGTCCACAGGACCACTTTAAGCCATACACTCCACAGAGCTGGGCTTTATGGAAAAGTGGCCAGACAAAAATAAGCAAACATATGGACGAGGGAACTCTGGTCAGATGAGACTAAAATTGAGATTTTTGACCATCAAGGAAAACGCAATTTCTGGCGCAAACCAAACACCTCTCATCACCCCAAGAACTCCATCCACAGTGAAGCATGGTGATGGTAGCATCATGCTGTGGGGATGTTTTTCATCGTCAGGGACTGGGAAGCTGCTCTGAATTGAAGGAATGATGGATGGCGCTAAATACAGGGAAATTCTTGAGGGAAACCTGTTTCAGTCTTCCAGAGATTTGAGACTGGGACAGAGGTTCACCTTCCAGCAGGACAATGACCCTAAGGATACTGCTAATGCAACACTTGAGTGGTTTAAGGGGAAACATTTAAATGTCTTGGAATGGCCTAGTCAAAGTCCAGACCTCAATCCAATTGAGAATCTGTGGTATGACTTAAAGATTGCTGTATATCAGCGGAACCCATCCTACTTGAAGGAGCTGGAGCAGTTTTGCCTTGAAAAATTGGCAAAAAACCCAGTGGCTAGATGTGCCAAGCTTATAGAGACATACCCCAAGAGACTTGCAGCTGTAATTGCTGCTGAAGGTGGCTCTACATTGTATTAACTTGGGGTGGGTGAATAGTTACTCAAGTTTTCTGGGGTGTTTTTTGCCTTATTTCTCGTTTGTTTCACAATAAAAAAAATATCTAGCATCTTCAAAGTGGTAGGCATGTTGTGTAAATCAAATGATACAAACCCCCCCAAAAATCCATTTTAATTCCAGGTTGTAAGGCAACAAAATAGGAAAAATGCCAAGGGGGGTGAATACTTTCTCAAGTCCCTGTACACTGCCATTTTCCTGTTTGTTTGTATCCAAAGTCTGTCTCTGTTCTGAAGCTCTGTGGGCCTCAAAGATGTGCTTTGATGTCTGCCTGACTGCGTGTTAACGTGATGTGAGTCCTGCTGCTCCCCGAAATAGTTTTAATCTGAGCCTGTGAAACCTGGCGATAGCTTTGTCCATCTCTAGCTCAGACCCAACCATTTTAAAAGTTTCCCTCTCACTCACTGTGAGTGTATAACAAATACAATGCGGACCATCTCATCACAGTCTTTCACAAGCAGATGCAGCTCAGTCACAAACTGTTCAAACAATTCGATCCCTGTTCTTTCTCATGGAATTTGTACCTGGAGATAACATGTGCTTCAAAACGATTGTAGTATTTTTTTTACAGAACATTTGATTCAGCCTCGGTAAGTGTGCTGTTAGAGATTACTCCATCCTCTCCTGTCTCCTTCAGAGGACCTGTCAGCTCCACATGCTGTTAGAGATTACCCCATCCTCTCCTTCAAAGGACCTGTCAGCTCCACATGCTGTTAGAGACTACCCATCATCCGCTCCTTCAGAGGACCTGTCAGCTCCACATGCTGTTAGAGACTACCCCATCCTCTCCTTCAGAGGACCTGTCAGCTCCACATGCTGTTAGAGATTACCCCATCCTCTCCTTCAGAGGACCTGTCAGCTCCACATGCTGTTAGAGACTACCCCATCCTCTCCTTCAGAGGACCTGTCAGCTCCACATGCTGTTACAGATTACCTGTCCTCTCCTTCAGAGGACCTGTCAGCTCCACATGCTGTTAGAGACTACCCCATCTTCTCCTGTCTCCTTCAGAGGACCTGTCAGCTCCACATGCTGTTACAGATTACCTGTCCTCTCCTTCAGAGGACCTGTCAGCTCCACATGCTGTTAGAGACTACCCCATCCTCTCCTTCAGAGGACCTGTCAGCTCCACATGCTGTTAGAGATTACCCCATCCTCTCCTTCAGAGGACCTGTCAGCTCCACATGCTGTTAGAGACTACCCCATCCTCTCCTGTCTCCTTCAGAGGACCTGTCAGCTCCACATGCTGTTAGAGATTACCCTCATCCCTCTCCTTCAGAGGACCTGTCAGCTCCACATGCTGTTAGAGACTACCCCATCCTCTCCTTCAGAGGACCTGTCAGCTCCACATGCTGTTAGAGACTACCCCATCCTCTCTCTTCAGAGGACCTGTCAGCTCCACATGCTGTTAGAGATTACCTATCCTCTCCTTCAGAGGACCTGTCAGCTCCACATGCTGTTAGAGACTACCCCATCCTCTCCTGTCTCCTTCAGAGGACCTGTCAGCTCCACATGCTGTTACAGATTACCTGTCCTCTCCTTCAGAGGACCTGTCAGCTCCACATGCTGTTAGAGACTACCCCATCTTCTCCTGTCTCCTTCAGAGGACCTGTCAGCTCCACATGCTGTTAGCAGATTACCCTCGTCCTCTCCTTCCAGAGGACCTGTCAGCTCCACATGCTGTTAGAGATTACCCCATCCTCTCCTGTCTCCTTCAGAGGACCTGTCAGCTCCACATGCTGTTAGAGATTCCCCCATCCTCTCCTGTCTCCTTCAGAGGACCTGTCAGCTCCACATGCTGTTAGAGATTACCCCATCCTCTCCTTCAGAGGACCTGTCAGCTCCACATGCTGTTAGAGATTCCCCCATCCTCTCCTGTCTCCTTCAGAGGACCTGTCAGCTCCACATGCTGTTAGAGATTACCCCATCCTCTCCGTCTCCTTCAGAGGACCTGTCAGCTCCACATGCTGTTAGAGATTCCCCCATC
>NW_025757130.1:0-5860 GCF_021184085.1 Oncorhynchus gorbuscha
GTGGACCTCCAGTCTAACATGCTGAACTGGTCCCTAGTGGACCTCCAGTCTAACATGCTGAACTGGTCCTTAGTGGACCTCCAGTCTAACATGCTGAGCTGGTCCCCAGTGGACCTCCAGTCTAACATGCTGAGCTGGTCCCTAGTGGACCTCCAGTCTAACATGCTGAGTTGGTCCCTAGTGGACCTCCAGTCTAACATGCTGAGTTGGTCCCTAGTGGACCTCCAGTCTAACATGCTGAGTTGGTCCCTAGTGGACCTCCAGTCTAACATGCTGAGTTGGTCCCTAGTGGACCTCCAGTCTAACATGCTGAGTTGGTCCCCAGTGGACCTCCAGTCTAACATCCTCAACTGGTCCCTAGTGGACCTCCAGTCTAACATGCTGAACTGGTCCCCAGTGGACCTCCAGTCTAACATGCTGAGCTGGTCCCCAGTGGACCTCCAGTCTAACATGCTGAGCTGGTCCCCAGTGGACCTCCAGTCTAACATGCTGAGCTGGTCCCCAGTGGACCTCCAGTCTAACATGCTGAGCTGGTCCCTAGTGGACCTCCAGTCTAACATGCTGAGCTGGTCCCTACAGGACCTCCAGTCTAACATGCTGAGCTGGTCCCTACAGGACCTCCAGTCTAACATGCTGAGCTGGTCCCTACAGGACCTCCAGTCTAACATGCTGAGCTGATCCCCAGTAGACCTCCAGTCTAACATGCTGAGCTGGTCCCCAGTGGACCTCCAGTCTAACATGCTGAGCTGGTCCCTAGTGGACCTCCAGTCTAACATGCTGAGCTGGTCCGTACAGGACCTCCAGTCTAACATGCTGAGCTGGTCCCTACAGGACCTCCAGTCTAACATGCTGAGCTGGTCCCTAGTGGACCTCCAGTCTAACATGCTGAGCTGGTCCCTACAGGACCTCCAGTCTAACATGCTGAGCTGGTCCCTACAGGACCTCCAGTCTAACATGCTGAGCTGGTCCCTACAGGACCTCCAGTCTAACATGCTGAGCTGGTCCCCAGTGGACCTCAGTCTAACATGTGAGCTGGTCCCTAGCGGACCCCTCCAGTCTAACATGCTGAGCTGGTCTGCCTAGTGGACCTCAGATACATGTTTGAGCTGGTCCCCAGTGGACCTCCAGTGTTTATGCTGAACTGGTCCTAATTGGACCTCAGTCTAACATGCTGAACTGGTCCTACAGTGGACCTCAGTCTAACATGCTGAGCTGGTCCCCAGTGGACCTCCTCAACATGCTGAGCTGGTCCCTAGTGGACCTCCAGTCTAACATGCTGAGCTGGGTCCCTAGTGGACCTCCAGTCTAACATGCTGAGCTGGTCCCATGCTGAGCTGGTCCCTAGTGGACCTCCAGTCTAACATGCTGAGCTGGTCCCTACAGGACCTCCAGTCTAACATGCTGAGCTGGTCCCTACAGTGGACCTCCAGTCCAACATGCTGAGCTGGTCCCCAGGACCTCCAGTCTAACATGCTGAGCTGGTCCTCAGTGGACCTCCAGTCTAACATGCTGAGCTGGTCCCCTCCAGTCTAACATGGACCTCCAGTCTAACATGCTGAGCTGGTCCCTACAGGACCTCCAGTCTAACATGCTGAGCTGGTCCCAGTAGACCTCCAGTCTAACATGCTGAGCTGGTCTCAGTGGACCTCCAGTCTAACATGCTGAGCTGGTCCCTAGTGGACCTCCAGTCTAACATGCTGAGCTGGTCCCTACAGGACCTCCAGTCTAACATGCTGAGCTGGTCCCTACAGGACCTCCAGTCTAACATGCTGAGCTGGTCCCTAGTGGACCTCCAGTCTAACATGCTGAGCTGGACCTCCCATGCTGGAGTTGGTCTCACAGCAGGACCTCCAGTCTAACATGCTGAGCTGGTCCCAGTGGACCTCAGTCTAACATGCTGAGCTGGTCCTGAGCTGTCCCCAGTGGACCTCCAGTCTAACATGCTGAGCTGGTCCCTACAGGACCTCCAGTCCTAACATGCTGAGCTGGTCCCTACAGGACCTCCAGTCTAACATGCTGAGCTGGTCCCTACAGGGACCTCCAGTCTAACATGCTGAGCTGGTCCCTACAGGACCTCCAGTCTAACATGCTGAGCTGGTCCCTGAGCTGGTCCCCAGGACCTCCAGTCTAACATGCTGAGCTGGTCCCTAGTGGACCTCCAGTCTAACATGCTGAGCTGGTCCCTAGTGGTTTCCAGTCTAACATGCTGAACTGGTCCCTAGTGGACCTCCAGCCTAACATGCTGACCTGGTCCCTGGTCCCCACAGGACCTCCAGTCTAACATGCTGGAGCTGGTCCCTACAGGACCTCCAGTCTAACATGCTGAGCTGGTCCCAGTGGACCTCCAGTCTAACATGCTGAGCTGGTCCCCAGTGGACCTCCAGTCTAACATGCTGAGCTGGTCACTAGTGGACCTCAGTCTAACATGCTGAGCTGGTCCCTACAGGACCTCCAGTCTAACATGCTGAGCTGGTCCCTACAGGACCTCCAGGCTTAGCTGGGTCCCAGTGGACTCCAGGCCCAACATGCTGAGCTGGTCCCCAGTGGACCTCCAGTCTAACATGCTGAGCTGGTCCCTACAGGACCTCCCAGTCTAACATGCTGAGCTGGTCCCTACAGGACCTCCAGTCTAACATGCTTAGCTGGTCCCCAGGACCTCCAGTCTAACATGCTGAGCTGGTCCCTAGTGGACCTCCAGTCTAACATGCTGAGCTGGTCCCTAGTGGACTCCAGTCTAACATGCTGAGCTGGTCCTACAGGACCTCCAGTCTAACATGCTGCCCAAGCTGGTCCTACAGGACCTCCAGTCTAACATGCTGAGCTGGTCCTAGTGGACCTCAGTCTAACATGCTGAGCTGGTCCTAGTGGACCTCCAGTCTAACATGCTGAACTGGTCTAGGACCTCAGTCTAACATGCTGAGCTGGTCCCTACAGGACCTCCAGTCTAACATGCCAGGCTGGTCCCCAGTGGACCTCCACTTTAACATGCTGAGCTGGTCCCCAGTGGACCTCAGTCCTAACATGCTGAACTGGTCCTAGTGGACCTCAGTCCTTTATGCAGGCTGGTCAGGCTGGACCTCAATTCCCTAGCATCCCAGGCTGGTCCCCAGTGGACCAGTCCTAACATGCTGAGCTGGTCCCTAGTGGACCTCAGTCTAACATGCTGAGCTGGTCCCTCTGGGACCTCAGTCACAACATGCTGAGCTGGTCCTACAGGACCTCAGTCTAACATGCTGAGCTGGTCCCTACAGGACTATCCCAGTCTAACATGCTGAGCTGGTCCCCAGTGGACCTCAGTGCTGAGCTGGTCCCCAGTGGACCTCCAGTCACAACATGCTGAGCTGGTCCCTAGTGGACCTCCAGGCCCAACATGCTGAGCTGGTCTAGGACCTCAGTCCTAACATGCTGAGCTGGTCCCTACAGGACCTCCAGTCTAACATGCTGAGCTGGTCCCTACAGGATGCCTCCAGGACCTACTCCAGTCTAACATGCTGAGCTGGTCCCTACAGGACCTCAGTCTAACATGCTAGGCTGGTCCTAGTGGACCTCCAGTCTAACATGCTGAGCTGGTCCTAGTGGACCTCAGTCTAACATGGAGCTGGTCCCTCCAGTCTAACATGCTGAGCTGGTCCTCAGTGACCTCCAGTCTAACATGCTGAGCTGGTCCCTACAGGACCTCCAGTCTAACATGCTGAGCTGGTCCCTACAGGACCTCCAGTCTAACATGCTGAGCTGGTCCCCAGGACCTCCAGTCTAACATGCTGAACTGGTCCTACAGGACCTCCAGTCTAACATGCTGAGCTGGTCCCCAGTGGACCTCCAGTCTAACATGCTGAGCTGGTCCTCAGTGGACCTCCAGTCTAACATGCTGAGCTGGTCCCGGCAGGACCTCCAGTCTAACATGCTGAGCTTGTCCCTACAGGACCTCCAGTCTAACATGCTGAGCTGGTCCCTAGTGGACTTCCAGTCTAACATGCTGAGCTGGTCCCTGCAGGACCTCCAGTCTAACATGCTGAGCTGGTCCCTAGGGACCTCCAGTCTAACATGCTGAGCTGGTCCCTACAGGACCTCCAGTCTAACATGCTGAGCTGGTCCCTAGTGGACCTCCAGTCTAACATGCTGAGCTGGTCCCTAGTGGACCTCCAGTCTAACATGCTGAGCTGGTCCCTAGTGGACCTCCAGTCTAACATGCTCAACCTGACCCAGCAGGTAGTTTATAAATAGTTTTTCAAACTCATGCTTGGGTTCATTTGTGTCAGGTGGGGGACGGGTGTGTGCTTGTATTAGATATCCCCACACACACACACACACACACACACACACACACACACACACACACACACACACACACACACACACACACACACACACACACACACACACACACACACACACACACACACACACACACTCACTCTCTCTCTCTCTCTCTCTCTCTCTCTCTCTCTCTCTCTCTCTCTCTCTCACTCACTCACTCACTCACTCACTCACTCACTCACTCCTACCACTCCTCCACCACTCCACTCCACCCTCACTCACTCCACTCACATCACACACACACACACACACACACACACACACACACACACACACACACACACACACACACACACACACACACACACACACACACACCTCTCACTCTCTCTCCATCCCATCAAAATTGAAACAGTTCTTCTGCACCTACCCATCTCTGAACTCCCTTTGAACACGGGAGATGCCTTTGCTTCGTGTTGACTGTGGGGATTCTGAAGCCCTGCCGTGGCAGTCTTTTAGTAATTTAGTGTTTGAATGCTCAAACAGCTGTCTGAGTAGGAGACAGACATGAGGGAAACTAAAAATAGTCCACACACACCTTGGAGCCAGCTGCCTGCCTCCCTCTCCCTGCCTCTGGGACTTCCTGAGCTCCTCTGTCCTCTTTCTCGGGCTGGGGTCTGAGGCAGTGAGGGCTGGGGTCTGAGGCAGTGAGGGCTGGTGTCAGAGGCAGTGAGGGCTGGTGTCAGAGGCAGTGAGGGCTGGTGTCAGAGGCAGTGAGGGCTGGTGTCAGAGGCAGTGAGGGCTGGTGTCAGAGGCAGTGAGAGACTGTAAGGAATAGGTGTAGAGACTGTAAGTAATAGGTTTAAAGACTGTAAGGAATAGGTTTAGAGACTGTAAGGAATAGGTGTAGAGACTGTAAGGAATAGGTTTAGAGACTGTAAGGAATAGGTTTAGAGACTGTAAGGAATAGGTTTAGAGACTGTACGGAATAGGTTTAGAGACGGTAAGGAATAGGTTTAGAGACTAAGGAGTAGGTTTAGAGACTGTAAGGAATAGGTTTAGAGACTAAGGAATATGTTTAGAGACTACGGAATAGGTTTAGAGACTGTAAGGAATAGGTTTAGAGACTAAGGATTATGTTTAGAGACTCTAAGGAATAGGCTAGATACTACAACAGCTTCAGAGACTGTAAGGAATAGGTTTAGAGACTAAGTAATAGGTTTAGAGACTAGGAGTTAGGTTTAGAGACTGTAAGGAATAGGTTTAGAGACTAAGGAATAGGTTTAGAGACTAAGGAATAGGTTTAGAGACTGTAAGGAATAGGTTTAGAGACTAAGGAATAGGTTTAGAGACTGTAAGGAATAGGTTTAGAGACTAAGGAATATGTTTAGATACTAAGGAATAGGTTTAGAGACTACGGAATAGGTGTAGAGACTAAGGAATATGTTTAGATACTAAGGAATAGGTTTAGATACTAAGGAATAGGTTTAGAGACTGTAAGGAATTGGTTTAGAGACTGTAAGGAATAGGTTTAGAGACTAAGGAATAGGTTTAGAGACTGTAATGAGTAGGTGTAGAGACTGTAAGCAATAGGTTTAGAGGG
>NW_025757131.1:0-5857 GCF_021184085.1 Oncorhynchus gorbuscha
TGTCATGTTTTGTCATTTATTATCATGTCTTGTCCCTGTGCTTCCCATTCTATTCGTTTCCCTCTGCTGGTCTTATTAGGTTCTTTCCCTCTTTCTATCCCTCTCTCTCCCCCTCCCTCTCTCACTCTCTCGCTCTCTCTTCTCTCTATCGTTCCGTTCCTGCTCCCAGCTGTTCCTATTCCCCTAATCATCATTTAGTCTTCCCACACCTGTTCCCGATCCTTTTCCCTGATTAGAGTCCCTATTTCTCTCCTTGTTTCCCGTACCTGCCCTGTCGGATCCTCATCTATATTCACCGTGTTGTGTCTATGTTTTGCCCTGTCGTGCCGTGTTTCCCCTCAGATGCTGCGTGGTGAGCAGGTGTCTGAGTCTGCTAGGGTTCAAGTGCCTTTCCGGGCAACCTGCAGTTCTCGATCAAGTCTCCAGTCTGTTCTCATTTTTACGCAGTAGTATTATGCTTTTTGTTTTGTAAAGTTTATTACTGGATTAAATATCTGCTTTTCGCCAAGTCGCTTTTGTCCTCATTCACTGCATGACAGAAGGATCCCACCGAGGAATGGACTCAGCGACTACAGACGCTCGTAACACTGCTCGTCGAGATCCAAGGAGCCATGCTCTGCAGACACGAGCAGGAATTGTCTGCTGCTCGCATGCCGTGGAGAACCTGGCCGCTCAGGTTTCCGACTCTCTGGACAGTTCCAGAGTCTTCGTCTCGTGCCACCTGTTACTCCTTGGCCTGCCGAGCCTCCAGAACCTAGGGTTAATAACCCACCTTGCTCCTCCGGGCAGCCCACTGAGTGCCGCCCTTTCTCACCCAGTGTGAGATTGTGTTCTCTCTCCAACCCAACACATACTCTAGAGAGAGAGCTCGCTGCTTACGTCATTTCACTTACTGGCCGGGCCCGAGAGTGGGGGCACAGCTATCTGGGAGGCAAGGGCTGATTGTTCTAACAATTACCAGAACTTTAAAGAGGAGATGATTTGGGTTTTTGACTGCTCAGTTTTTGGTGGGGGAGGTTTTAGGGTCCTGGCTTCCCCTATGCCAAGGTGATCGATCCATAACGGATTACTCTATAGAGTTTCGTACTCTGCTGCCTCTAGTGACTGGAACGAGCCGGCGCTGCTCGCTCGTTTTCTGAGGATCACACAGTGGTCAAAGATGAGATTCTCTCTCGGGAGGTTCCTTCCAGTGTGGACTTTGATTGCTCTCGCCATCCGCATAGAACGACGGGTAGATCTTCGTCACCAGGCTCGTGGAAGAGAGCTCGATCAACGGTGTTTCCCTGCTCCGCATCGCAACCATCTCCCTCCTCTGGCTCTGAGACTGAGCCCATGCAGCTGGGAGGGATCGCATCTCCACTAAGGAGAGGGAACGGAGGATCACCAACCGCCTGTGCCTCTATTGCGGATTTTGATGGACATTTTGTTAATTCATGTCCAGTAAGAGGCCAGAGCCCATCAGTAAGCGGAGGGCTACTGGTGAGCGCTACTACTCAGGTCTCTTCATCTAGATCCTGTATTATTATGTCGGTCCATCTACGCTGGACCGGTTCGGTGCTACATGCAGTGCCTTGATTGACTCTGGGGCTGAGGGTTGTTTCATGGACGAAGCATGGGTTCGGAAACATAACATTCCTTTCAGACAGTTAGACAAGCCTACGCCCATGTTTGCCTTAGATGGTAGTCATCTTCCCAGTATCAGATTTGAGACACTACCTTTAACTCTCACAGTATCTGGTAACCACAGTGAGACTATTTTTTTGATTTTCGTTCACCTTTCACACCTGTTGTTTTGGGTCATCCCTGGCTAGTATGTCATAATCCTTCTATTAATTGGTCTTGTAATTCTATCCTATCCTGGAACGTATCTTGTCATGTGAAGTGCTTAATGTCTGCCATCCCTCCCATTTCTTCTGTCCCCACTTCTCAGGAGGAACCTGGCGATTTGACAGGAGTGCCGGAGGAATATCATGATCTGCGCACGGTCTTCAGTCGGTCCCGAGCCAACTCCCTTCCTCCTCACCGGTCGTATGATTGTAGTATTGATCTCCTTCCGGGGACCACTCCTCCTCGGGGTAGACTATACTCTCTGTCGGCTCCCGAACGTAAGGCTCTCGAGGATTATTTATCTGTGTCTCTTGACGCCGGTACCATAGTGCCTTCTTCCTCTCCGGCCGGGGCGGGGTTTTTGTTAAGAAGAAGGACGGTACTCTGCGCCCTGCGTGGATTATCGAGGGCTGAATGACATAACGGTTAAGAATCGTTATCCGCTCCCCCTTATGTCATCAGCCTTCGAGATTCTGCAGGGAGCCAGGTGCTTTACTAGTTGGACCTTCGTAACGCTTACCATCTCGTGCGCATCAGAGAGGGGGACGAGTGGAAAACGGCGTTTAACACCCGTTAGGGCATTTTGAGTACCGGGTTCTGCCGTTTGGTCTCGCCAATGCGCCAGCTGTTTTTCAGGCATTAGTTAATGATGTTCTGAGAGACATGCTGAACATCTTTGTTTTTGTCTATCTTGACGATATCCTGATTTTTTCACCGTCACTCGAGATTCATGTTCAGCACGTTCGACGTGTTCTACAGCGCCTTTAGAGAATTGTCTCTACGTAAAGGCTGAGAAGTGCTCTTTCATGTCTCCTCCGTTACTTTTCTCGGTTCCGTTATTTCCGCTGAAGGCATTCAGATGGATTCCGCTAAGGTCCAAGCTGTCAGTGATTGGCCCGTTCCAAGGTCACGTGTCGAGTTGCAGCGCTTTTTAGGTTTCGCTAATTTCTATCGGCGTTTCATTCGTAATTTTGGTCAAGTTGCTGCCCCTCTCACAGCTCTTACTTCTGTCAAGACGTGTTTTAGTGGTCCGGTTCCGCCCAGGGAGCTTTTGATCTTCTAAAAGAACGTTTTACGTCCGCTCCTATCCTCGTTACTCCTGACGTCACTAGACAATTCATTGTCGAGGTTGACGCTTCAGAGGTAGGCGTGGGAGCCATTCTATCCCAGCTTCCAGTCTGACGATAAGGTTCATCCTTGCGCTTATTTTTCTCATCGCCTGTCGCCATCTGAGCGCAACTATGATGTGGGTAACCGTGAACTGCTCGCCATCCGCTTAGCCCTAGGCGAATGGCGACAGTGGTTGGAGGGGGCGACGTTCCTTTTGTCGTTTGGACAGACCATAAGAACCTTGAGTACATCCGTTCTGCCAAACGACTTAATGCCCGTCAAGCTCGTTGGGCGTTGTTTTTCGCTCGTTTCGAGTTTGTGATTTCTACCGTCCGGGTAGCAAGAACACCAAGCCTGATGCCTTATCCCGTCTGTTTAGTTCTTCTGTGGCTTCTACTGATCCCGAGGGGATTCTTCCTTATGGGCGTGTTGTCGGGTTGACAGTCTGGGGAATTGAAAGACAGGTTAAGCAAGCACTCACGCACACTGCGCCGCGCGCTTGTCCTAGTAACCTCCTTTTCGTTCCTGTTTCCACTCGTCTGGCTGTTCTTCAGTGGGCTCACTCTGCCAAGTTAGCTGGTCATCCCGGTGTTCGAGGCACTCTTGCGTCTATTCGCCAGCGCTTTTGGTGGCCGACTCAGGAGCGTGACACGCGCCGCTTCGTGGCTGCTTGTTCGGACTGCGCGCAGACTAAGTCGGGTAACTCTCCTCCTGCCGGTCGTCTCAGACCGCTCCCCATTCCTTCTCGACCATGGTCTCACATCGCCCTAGACTTCATTACCGGTCTGCCTTTGTCTGCGGGGAAGACTGTGATTCTTACGGTTGTCGATAGGTTCTCTAAGGCGGCACATTTCATTCCCTCGCTAAACTTCCTTCCGCTAAGGAGACGGCACAAATCATTATCGAGAATGTGTTCAGAATTCATGGCCTCCCGTTAGACGCCGTTTCAGACAGAGGCCCGCAATTCACGTCACAGTTTTGGAGGGAGTTCTGTCGTTTGATTGGTGCGTCCGTCAGTCTCTCTTCCGGGTTTCATCCCCAGTCTAACGGTCAAGCAGAGAGGGCCAATCAGACGATTGGTCGCATACTACGCAGCCTTTCTTTCAGAAACCCTGCGTCTTGGGCAGAACAGCTCCCCTGGGCAGAATACGCTCACAACTCGCTTCCTTCGTCTGCTACCGGGTTATCTCCGTTTCAGAGTAGTCTGGGTTACCAGCCTCCTCTATTCTCTTCCCAGCTTGCCGAGTCCAGCGTTCCTCCGCTCAAGCGTTTGTCCAACGTTGTGAGCGCACCTGAGGAGGGTGAGGTCTGCACTTTGCCGCTACAGGGCACAGACTGTGAGAGCCGCCAATAAACGCAGGATTAAGAGTCCTAGGTATTGTTGCGGCCAGAGAGTGTGGCTTTCCACTCGCAACCTTCCTCTTACGACAGCTTCTCGTAAGTTGACTCCGCGGTTCATTGGTCCGTTCCGTGTCTCCCAGGTCGTCAATCCTGTCGCTGTGCGACTGCTTCTTCCGCGACATCTTCGTCGCGTCCATCCTGTCTTCCATGTCTCCTGTGTCAAGCCCTTTCTTCGCACCCCGTTCGTCTTCCCTCCCCCTCCCGTCCTGTCGAGAGCGCACCTATTTACAAGGTACATAAGATCATGGACATGCGTTCTCGGGACGGGGTCACCAATACTTAGTGGATTGGGAGGGTTACGGTCCTGAGGAGAGGAGTTGGGTTCCGTCTCGGGACGTGCTGGACCGTTCACTCATTGATGATTTCCTCCGTTGCCGCCAGGATTCCTCCTCGAGTGCGCCAGGAGGCGCCGGTGAGTGGGGGGTACTGTCATGTTTTGTCATTAATTATCATGTCTTGTCCCTGTGCTTCCCTTCTATTCGTTTCCCTCTGCTGGTCTTATTAGGTTCTTTCCCTCTTTCTATCCCTCTCTCTCCCCTCCTCTCTCACTCTCTCGCTCTCTCTTCTCTCTATCGCTCCGTTCCTGCTCCCAGCTGTTCCTATTCCCCTAATCATCATTTAGTCTTCCCACACCTGTTCCCGATCCTTTTCCCTGATTAGAGTCCCTATTTCTCTCCTTGTTTTCCGTACCTGCCCTGTCGGATCCTCATCTATAATTCACCGTGCTGTGTCTATGTTTTGCCCTGTCGTGTCGTGTTTCCTCAGATGCTGCGTGGTGAGCAGGTGTCTGAGTCTGCTAGGTTCAAGTGCCTTCCCGAGGCAACCTGCAGTTCTCGATCAAGTCTCCAGTCTGTTCTCGTCTTTACGAGTAGTATTATGCTTTTTGTTTTGTAAAGTTTATTACTGGATTAAATACAAAAGACCAAGTCCAATATTATGGCAAGAACAGCTCAAATTAACAAGAGAAACGACAGTCCATCATTCCTTTAAGACATGAAGGTCAGTCAATCTGGAAAATGATGATGAAACTGGCTCTAATGAGGACAACCACAGGAAACGAAGACCCAGAGTTACCTCTGCTGCAGAGGATATGTTCCTTAGAGTTAAATGCAAGTCAGATTGCAGCCCAAATACATGCTTCACAGAGTTCAACAGACACATCTCAACATCAGGCTGTTCAGAGGCGGCTGCGTGAATCAGGCATTCATGGTCAAATTGATGCCAAGGAGCCACTACTAAAGGACACCAATACTAAGAAGAGAATTGCTTGAGCCAAGAAACACAAGCAATGGTCATTAGACTGGTGGAAATCTGTTCTTTGGTCTGATGAGTCCATATTTTAGATTTTTGGTTCCAACCGTCGTGTCCATGTGAGAGCACAGAGTGCTGTAAAGGTGAACAGATGATCTCTGCATGTTTATTTCCACCGTAAAGTATGGAGGAGGTGCCATGTTGTGGGGGTGCTTTGCTGGTAACACTGTCTTGATTGATTAGAAATCAAGGCTCATGCAACCAGCAT
>NW_025757132.1:0-5856 GCF_021184085.1 Oncorhynchus gorbuscha
GCATGTGGGCTTATGCTTGAGAGATTGTTTATGAGACCTGAGTTAATTTTTCTATAGCTTTAAAAATTGTTTTACCTTTATTGAACTAGGCAAATTCTTATATTCAATGACGGCCTAGGAACAGGGGTAGAACGATGATTTGTACCTAATCAGCTCGGGATTTGAACTTGCAACCTTCTGGTTACTAGTCCAACACTCTAACCACTAGGCTGATCCTGCCACCCCAAGCTTAATGCCTGCTACAATAAGTTAGTCATTATTAGTGAAAGTACATTATGCATGGTTACTGTTAAATTTGTGTACAAAAGGGCATTATAGACGGACTTGAAAACAAGATAAGTGATTATCACAAAAAAGCAGGTTAAACTATTTTGACTATTTTATCCTAGTGGATAGAGCCGGGCAATAGTAACCAAAAGGTTGGTGGATTGAATCCATGAGCTGACAAGGTAAAAATCTGTCGCTTAGCCCTGAACAAGGCAGTTAACCCAGCTGTCATGCTGGTAAAAGAGGACCCAAAAGCGACTTAACAGAAGCAGAGTTTAATAATGTTCAAAACGGAATAACTGACATCCTCTAGATTTGTAGAGGGAAAACAACTGGAGAAGCGGCCACAGACTGCAGGTCGCTTCGGGTAGGCGCAGGCCGTAGTCGACTGAGACACCTGCTCACACGCAGCGTCTGATGAAGGCACAAAACACGACAGAACAGGGTGATACACAATCACGGCAAAAAACACGACAGGACAGGGCGAAACGCAATCACAGCATGGAATATACAATATAAGGAACCGACGGAACAGGAACGGATTACAAAGGAATAAATAGGGAATCTAATCAGGGAAAGGATCGGGAACAGGTGTGGGAAGACTAAATGATGATTAGGGAATAGGAACAGCTGGGAGCAGGAACGGAACGACAGAGAGAAGAGAGAGCGAGAGAGTGAGAGAGGAGGGGAGAGAGAGGGATAGAACCAAACAAGACCAGCAGAGGGAAACGAATAGCATGGGGAGCACAGGGACAAGACATGACAATAAATGACAAACATGACAGTACCCCCCCACTCACCGAGCGCCTCCTGGCGCACTCGAGGAGGAATCCTGGCGGCAACGGAGGAAATCATCGATGAGCGAACGGTCCAGCACGTCCCGAGACGGAACCCAACTCCTCTCCTCAGGACCGTAACCCTCCCAATCCACTAGGTATTGGTGACCCCGTCCCGAGAACGCATGTCCATAATTTTATGTACCTTGTAAATAGGTGCGCTCTCGACAAGGACGGGAGGGGGGAGGGAAGACGAACGGGGTGCGAAGAAAGGGCTTAACACAGGGAGACATGGAAGACAGGATGGACGCGACGAAGATGTCGCGGAAGAAGCAGTCGCACAGCGACAGGATTGACGACCTGGGAGACACGGAACGGACCAATGAACCGCGGAGTCAACTTACGAGAAGCTGTCGTAAGAGGAAGGTTGCGAGTGGAAAGCCACACTCTCTGGCCGCAACAATACCTTGGACTCTTAATCCTGCGTTTATTGGCGGCTCTCACCGTCTGTGCCCTGTAACGGCAAAGTGCAGACCTCACCCTCCTCCAGGTGCGCTCACAACGTTGGACAAACGCTGAGGCGGAGGGAACGCTGGACTCGGCAAGCTGGGATGAGAACAGAGGAGGCTGGTAACCCAGACTACTCTGAACGGGAGATAACCCGGTAGCAGACGAAGGAAGCGAATTGTGAGCGTATTCTGCCCAGGGGAGCTGTTCTGCCCAAGACGCAGGGTTTCTGAAAGAAAGGCTGCGTAGTATGCGACCAATCGTCTGATTGGCCCTCTCTGCTTGACCGTTAGACTGGGGATGAAACCCGGAAGAGAGACTGACGGACGCACCAATCAAACGACAGAACTCCCTCCAAAACTGTGACGTGAATTGCGGACCTCTGTCTGAAACGGCGTCTAACGGGAGGCCATGAATTCTGAATACATTCTCAATAATGATTTGTGCCGTCTCCTTAGCGGAAGGAAGTTTAGCGAGGGAATGAAATGTGCCGCCTTAGAGAACCTATCGACAACCGTCAGAATCACAGTCTTCCCCGCAGACAAAGGCAGACCGGTAATGAAGTCTAAGGCAATGTGAGACCATGGTCGAGAAGGAATGGGAGCGGTCTGAGACGACCGGCAGGAGGAGAGTTACCCGACTTAGTCTGCGCGCAGTCCGAACAGGCAGCCACGAAACGGCGCGTGTCACGCTCCTGAGTCGGCCACCAAAGCGCTGGCGAATAGACGCAAGAGTGCCTCGAACACCGGGATGACCCGCTAACTTGGCAGAGTGAGCCCACTGAAGAACAGCCAGACAGTGGAAACAGGAACGAAAAGGAGGTTACTAGGACAAGGCGACGCAGTGTGCGTGAGTGCTTGCTTAACCTGTCTTTCAATTCCCCAGACTGTTAACCCGACAACACGCCCATAAGGGAAGAATCCCCTCGGGATCAGTAGAAGCCACAGAAGAACTAAACAGACGGGATAAGGCATCAGGCTTGGTGTTCTTGCTACCCGGACGGTAAGAAATCACAAACTCGAAACGAGCGAAAAACAACGCCCAACGGAGCTTGACGGGCATTAAGTCGTTTGGCAGAACGGATGTACTCAAGGTTCTTATGGTCTGTCCAAACGACAAAGGCAGTCGCCCCCTCCAACCACTGTCGCCATTCGCCTAGGGCTAAGCGGATGGCGAGCAGTTCACGGTTACCCACATCATAGTTGCGCTCAGATGGCGACAGGCGATGAGAAAAATAAGCGCAAGGATGAACCTTATCGTCAGACTGGAAAGCTGGGATAGAATGGCTCCCACGCCTACCTCTGAAGCGTCAACCTCGACAATGAATTGTCTAGTGACGTCCAGGAGTAACGAGGATAGGAGCGGACGTAAAACGTTCTTTTAGAAGATCAAAAGCTCCTGGGCGGAACCGGACCACTTAAAACACGTCTTGACAGAAGTAAGAGCTGTGAGAGGGCAGCAACTTGACCGAAATTACGAATGAAACGCCGATAGAAATTAGCGAAACCTAAAAAGCGCTGCAACTCGACACGTGACCTTGGAACGGGCCAATCACTGACAGCTTGGACCTTAGCGGAATCCATCTGAATGCCTTCAGCGGAAATAACAGAACCGAGAAAAGTAACGGAGGAGACATGAAAGAGCACTTCTCAGCCTTTACGTAGAGACAATTCTCTAAAAGGCGCTGTAGAACACGTCGAACGTGCTGAACATGAATCTCGAGTGACGGAGAAAAAATCAGGATATCGTCAAGATAGACAAAAACAAAAATGTTCAGCATGTCTCTCAGAACATCATTAACTAATGCCTGAAAAACAGCTGGCGCATTGGCGAGACCGAACAGCAGAACCCGGTACTCAAAATGCCCTAACGGAGATAAACGCCGTTTTCCACTCGTCCCCCTCTCTGATGCGCACGAGATGGTAAGCGTTACGAAGGTCCAACTTAGTAAAGCACCTGGCTCCCTGCAGAATCTCGAAGGCTGATGACATAAGGGGAAGCGGATAACGATTCTTAACCGTTATGTCATTCAGCCCTCGATAATCCACGCAGGGCGCAGAGTACCGTCCTTCTTCTTAACAAAAAAGAACCCCGCCCCGGCCGGAGAGGAAGAAGGCACTATGGTACCGGCGTCAAGAGACACAGACAAATAATCCTCGAGAGCCTTACGTTCGGGAGCCGACAGAGAGTATAGTCTACCTCGAGGAGGAGTGGTCCCCGGAAGGAGATCAATACTACAATCATACGACCGGTGAGGAGGAAGGGGAGTTGGCTCGGGACCGACTGAAGACCGTGCGCAGATCATGATATTCCTCCGGCACTCCTGTCAAATCGCCAGGTTCCTCCTGAGAAGTAGGGACAGAAGAAATGGGAGGGATGGCAGACATTAAACACTTCACATGACAAGAAACGTTCCAGGATAGGATAGAATTACTAGACCAATTAATAGAAGGATTATGACATACAAGCCAGGGGTGACCCAAAACAACAGGTGTAAACGGTGAACGGAAAATCAAAAAAGACATAGTCTCACTGTGGTTACCAGATACTGTGAGAGTTAAAGGTAGTGTCTCAAATTTGATACTGGGAAGATGACTACCATCTAAGGCAAACATGGGCGTAGGCCTGTCTAACGGTCTGAAAGGAATGTTATGTTTCGAGCCCATGCTTCGTCCATGAAACAACCCTCAGCCCCAGAGTCAATCAAAGCACTGCATGTAGCACCCGAACCGGTCAGCGTAGATGGACCGACATAGTAGTACAAGATCTAGATGAAGGGACCTGAGTAGTAGCGCTCACCAGTAGCCCTCCGCTTACTGATGGGCTCTGGCCTCTTACTGGACATGAAATAACAAAATGTCCAGCAACTCCGCAATAGAGGCACAGGCGGTTGGTGATCCTCTGTTCCCTCTCCTTATTCGAGATGCGAATCCCTCCCAGCTGCATGGGCTCAGTCTCAAAGCCAGAGGAGGGAGATGGTTGCGATGCGGAGCAGGAAACACCGTTGATGCGAGCTCTCTTCCACGAGCCCGGTGACGAAGATCTACCCGTCGTTCTATGCGGATGGCGAGAGCAATCAAAGTCCACATCTGAAGGAACCTCCCGGGAAAGAATCATCCTTAACCGCTGCGTGGAGTCCCTCCAGAAAACGAGCGAGCAGCGCCGGCTCGTTCCACTCACTAGAGGCAGCAAGAGTGCGAAACTCAATGGAATAATCCGTTATGGACCGTTCACCTTGGCATAAGGAAGCCCAGGGCCCTAGAAAGCCTCCTCACCAAAAACTGAACGGTCAAAAACCCGAATCATCTCCTCTTTAAAGTTCTGGAATCTGTTAGAGCAATCAGCCCTTGCCTCCCAGATAGCTGTGCCCCATTCTCGAGCCCGGCCAGTAAGGAGTGAAATGCGTAAGCAACCCGAGCTCTCTCTCTAGAGTATGTGTGGGGTTGGAGAGAGAACACAATCTCACTGCGTGAGAAAGGAGCGGCACTCAGTGGGCTGCCCGGAGTAGCAAGGTGGGTTATTAACCCTGGGTTCTGGAGGCTCGGCAGGCCAGGGAGTAACAGGTGGCACGAGACGTAGACTCTGGAACTGTCCAGAGAGGTCGGAAACCTGAGCGGCCAGGTTCTCCACGGCATGGCGAGCAGCAGACAATTCCTGCTCGTGTCTGCCGAGCATGGCTCCTTGGAACTCGACGGCAGTGTAACGAGCGTCTGAAGTCGCTGGGTCCATTCCTTGGTCGGTTCCTTCTGTCATGCTGGTAAAAAGAGGACCCAAAAGCGACTTAACAGAAGCAGAGTTTAATAATGTTCAAAACGGAATAACTGACATCCTCTAGATTTGTAGAGGGAAAACAACTGGAGAAGCGGCCACAGACTGCAGGTCGCCCGGGTAGGCGCAGGCCGTAGTCGACTGAGACACCTGCTCACACGCAGCGTCTGATGAAGGCACAAAACACGACAGAACAGGGTGATACACAATCACGGCAAAAAAACACGACAGGACAGGGCGAAACGCAATCACAGCATGGAATATACAATATAAGGAACCGACGGAACAGGAGCGGATTACAAGGAATAAATAGGGAATCTAATCAGGGGAAAGGATCGGGAACAGGTGTGGGAAGACTAAATGATGATTAGGGGAATAGGAACAGCTGGGAGCAGGAACGGAACGACAGAGAGAAGAGAGAGCGAGAGAGTGAGAGAGGGAGGGGAGAGAGAGGGATAGAACCAAACAAGACCAGCAGAGGGAAACGAATAGCATGGGGAGCACAGGGACAAGACATGACAATAAATGACAAACATGA
>NW_025757133.1:0-5855 GCF_021184085.1 Oncorhynchus gorbuscha
CCCTCCCACATCTATCAAGACAACTAAAGGAGATGACCCTCCACATCTATCAAGACAACTAAAGGAGATGACCCTCCACATCTATCAAGACAACTAAAGGAGATGACCCTCCACATCTATCAAGACAACTAAAGGAGATGACCCTCCACATCTATCAAGACAACTAAAGGAGATGACCCTCCACATCTATCAAGACAACTAAAGGAGATGACCCTCCACATCTATCAAGACAACTGGGGCACTGGGCCAGCCACTCGTTAAACATCATCTGGGCCAGCCACTCGTTAAACATCATCTGGGCCAGCCACTCGTTAAACATCATCTGGGCCAGCCACTCGTTAAACATCATCTGGGCCAGCCACTCGTTAAACATCATCTGGGCCAGCCACTCGTTAAACATCATCTGGGCCAGCCACTCGTTAAACATCATCTGGGCCAGCCACTCGTTAAACATCATCTGGGCCAGCCACTCGTTAAACATCATCTGGGCCAGCCACTCGTTAAACATCATCTGGGCCAGCCACTCGTTAAACATCATCTGGGCCAGCCACTCTTTAAACATCACAGGTAAAACACATAGACTAACGAGGTGACGCCAATCGGTGCGCCCACCGAAGTAACGTACTAACGAGGTGACGCCAATCGGTGCGCCCACCGAGGTGACGCCAATCGGTGCGCCACGAGTAACGTACTAACGGGTGACGCCAATCGGTGCGCCCACCGAGTAACGTGCTAACGAGGTGACGTCAATCGGTGCGCCCACCGAAGTAACGTACTAACGAGGTGACGCCAATCGGTGCGCCCACCGAGTAACGTACTAACGAGGTGACGCCAATCGGTGCGCCCACCGAGTAACGTACTAACGAGGTGACGCCAATCGGTGCGCCCACCGAAGTAACGTACTAACGAGGTGACGCCAATCGGTGCGCCCACCGAGTAACGTACTCAACGAGGTGAGCGCCAATCGGTGCGCCCACCGAAGTAACGTACTAACGGGTGACGCCAATCGGTGCGCCCACCGAGTAACGTACTAACGAGGTGACGCCAATCGGTGCGCCCACCGAAGTAACGTACAAACGAGGTGACGCCAATCGGTGCGCCCACAGTGCTGACGAGGTGACGCCCACCGTGCTGACGAGGTGACGCCCACCGTGCTGACGAGGTGACGCCCACCGTGCTGACGAGGTGACGCCCACCGTGCTGACGAGGTGACGCCCACCGTGCTGACGATTGACGCCACCGTGCTGACGAGTTGACGCCCACCGTGCTGACGAGGTGACGCCCACCGTGCTGACGAGGTGACGCCCACCGTGCTGACGAGGTGACGCCCACCGTGCTGACGAGGTGACGCCCACCGTGCTGACGAGGTGACGCCCACCGTGCTGACGAGGTGACGCCCACCGTGCTGACGAGGTGACGCCCACCGTGCTGACGAGGTGACGCCCACCGTGCTGACGGTGACGCCCACCGTGCTGACGCAGGTGACGCCCACCGTGCTGACGAGGTGACGCCCACCGTGCTGACGAGGTGACGCCCACCGTGCTGACGAGGTGACGCCCACCGTGCTGACGAGTGACGCCCACCGTGCTGACGAGTGACGCCCACCGTGCTGACGAGTGACGCCAACCGGCGCGCCCACCGTACTGACGAGGTGACGCCAACCGGCGCGCCCACCGTACTGACGAGGTGACGCCAACCGGCGCGCCCACCGTACTGACGAGGTGACGCCAACCGTCGCGCCCACCGTACTGACGAGGTGACGCCAACCGGCGCGCCCACCGTACTGACGAGTGACGCCAACCGGCGCGCCCACCGTACTGACGAGGTGACGCCAGCCGGCGCGCCCACCGTACTGACGAGTGACGCCAGCCGGCGCGCCCACCGTACTGACGAGGTGACGCCAACCGGCGCGCCACCGTACTAACGAGGTGACGCCAGCCGGCGCGCCACCGTACTAACGAGGTGACGCCAACCGGCGCGCCCACCGTACTAACGAGGTGACGCCAACCGGCGCGCCCACCGTACTAACGAGGTGACGCCAACCGGCGCGCCCACCGTACTAACGAGGTGACGCCAACCGGCGCGCCCACCGTACTAACGAGGTGACGCCAACCGGCGCGCCCACCGTACCAATGCAGGTGACGCCAATCGGCGCGCCCACCGTACTAACGAGGTGACGTAATCGGCGCGCCCACCGTACTAACGAGGTGACACCAATCGGGGCCCACCGTACTAACGTGCTAACGAGGTGACACCAATCGGGGCCCACCGTACTAACGTGCTAACACCAATCGGGGCCCACCGTACTAACGTGCTAACGAGGTGACACCAATCGGGGCCCACCGTACTAACGTGCTAACGAGGTGACACCAATCGGGGCCCACCGTACTAACGTGCTGACACCAATCGGGGCCCACTGTACTAACGAGGTGACGCCAATCGGGGCCCACCGTACTAACGTGCTAACGAGGTGACACCAATCGGGGCCCACCGTGCTAACGTGCCCTACCTGACAGGTCGCCTTTATCAGGTGGCGTGGCGAGAATCTGTCTCCTCACCACGCGCTCTCTCACCACTGGTGTCCCCAGGGCTCTGTTCTTGGCCCTCTCCTATTCTCAAGCACCAAGTCAATGGCTCTGCCATAACCTCACATGGTCTCTCTTATCAGCTGCTATGCAGACGACACACACCACCTTCCTTTCCCCTTCTGAGCGACCAGGTGGCGAATCGCATCTCTGCATGTCTGGCAGACATATCAGTGTGGATGACGGATCACCACTCAAGCTGAATCCCCGACAAGACGGAGCTGCTCTTCCTCCCGGGGAAGGGGACTGCCTGCTCCATGATCTCGCCATCACGGCCGACAACCCATTGTGTCCTCCCAGAGCGCCAAGAACCTTGGCGTGATCCTGGACAACACCCTGTCGCTTCCTACTAACATCAAGGCGGGGCCCACCGTACTGGTTCATGCTGACAACATCCGCAGAGTACGAACGAGCCTCACACAGGAATCGGGCCCACCGTCCTAATCCAGGCACTTGTCATCTCCCCGTCTGATTACTGCAAGGTGGCTGGGCTCCCTGCCTGTGCCATTAAACCCCTTCAACTCATCCAGAACGCCGCAGCACGAGGTGACAACCTTCCCAAGTTCTCTCAGGGGTCACCCCGCTCCTCCGTTCTAACCACTGGCACCTGTGCTGAAGCCCACCGGCTACAAGACCATGGTGCTTGCACTACGGAGCTGTGAGGGGAACGGCACCTCAGTACCTCCAGGCATTAACTGACACCACCGGGGCCCACCGTAAACAAGGGCACGACCGCCCATCCACTAACTGTGACCCACCGGGGCCCACCCTACCACTGAGGTGACACCACCCGCCCAGCCCGCATTAACGTCGCTGCCCTGGCCCCCAATGGTGGAACAAACTCCTCACGACGCCAGGACAGCGGAGTCAATCGGGCCCACCTTCCGGAGACACCTGAAACCCCACCGTACTTAAGGTACCTAATAGGTGAAGTAATCCCCTCACCCCACCCCTAAGTTTTAGATGCACTACGACTCGTCCCACTGATGTCATAAGGTGAATGCACCAATTTGGGGCCTATAACACCGTCTGCTAAATGACTTAAATGTAAAAATGTAATGTAATCGGGCCCACCGCACTAACGTGCTAACGAACACCACCTGGGCCCACCGCACTAACGTGCTAACGAGGTGACACCAATCGGGCCCACCGCACTAACGTTGCTAACGAGGTGACACCACCGGGGCCCACCGTACTAACGTGCTAACCTTCAAAAAATAAATGGAAAACAATCCTCTGACTACCAGCGCTCCTGCACACAGAGGCTTCAATGAAAGGAGAGACAACAGTGTGTGTATGTGGCACTCAACCTGCAGACGGTGGTCTCAGGGAGGTATGAGGAGGTGGGGGCGTGCCGGCCTGGAAGTTGGACACGTTTGGAAGTGAGAGAGGGGTGGTCTATGAAGCCGCATGGTGCCTGTCTGACTGTACATGTACTGGCACACCAGCCTGGGAATGAAGTCGGAGGCAAACGAGATCACAAACGCCGGGACAGAGAGAGAGCACAAAGGGAAACTGTGAGGTTGACATTTAGGAGCTTTTTTCTACCACCCAGAATCAGACCAACTCATTGATACCATTTTTATGTCTCAGCATGATCGCTAAAACTGTACCTGTCTCAATGGCACTCAGACGCTATAATGAGACAGACACGTTGTGATCTCTATACCATAATGAGACAGACTATACCATAATGAGACACCTTGTGATCTCTATACCATAATGAGACAGACACTTGTGATCTCTATACCATAATGAGACAGACACCTTGTGATCTCTATACCATAATGAGACAGACACCTTGTGATCTCTATACCATAATGAGACAGACACCTTGTGATCTCTATACATAATACCATAATGAGACAGACACCTTGTGATCTCTATACCATAATGAGACAGACACCTTGTGATCTCTATACCATAATGAGACAGACACCTTGTGATCTCTATACCATAATGAGACAGACACCAGATCTCTATACCATAATGAGACAGACACCTTGTGATCTCTATACCATAATGAGACAGACACCTTGTGATCTCTATACCATAAATGAGACAGACACCTTGTGATCTCTATACCATGAGACAGACACCTTGTGATCTCTATACCATAATGAGACAGACACCTTGTGATCTCTATACTCATAATGAGACAGACACGTTGCATCTCTATACCATAATGACACAGACACCTTGTGATCTCTATACCATAATGACAGACACCTTGTGATCTCTATACCATAATGAGACAGACACTTTGTGATCTCTATACCATAATGAGACAGACACCTTGTGATCTCTATACCATAATGAGACAGACACCTTTGTGATCTCTATACCATAATGAGACAGACACCTTGTGATCTCTATACCATAATGAGACAGACAGATCTCTATACATAATGAGACACATTGTGATCTCTATACCATAATGAGACAGACACCTTGTGATCTCTATACCATAATGAGACAGACACCTTGTGATCTCTATACCATAATGAGACAGACACCTTGTGATCTCTATACCATAATGAGACAGACACCTTGTGATCTCTATACCATAATGAGACAGACATAATGAGACACCTTGTGATCTCTATACCATAATGAGACACCTTGTGATCTCTATACCATAAATGAGACACGTTGTGATCTCTATACCATAATGAGACACGTTGTGATCTCTATACCATAATGAGACAGACACCTTGTGATCTCTATACCATAATGAGACAGACACCTTGTGATCTCTATACCATAATGAGACACCTTGTGATCTCTATACCATAATGAGACACCTTGTGATCTCTATACCATAATGAGACAGACACCTTGTGATCTCTATACCATAATGAGACACCTTGTGATCTCTATACCATAATGAGACACGTTGTGATCTCTATACCATAATGAGACACCTTGTGATCTCTATACCATAATGAGACAGACACCTTGTGATCTCTATACCATAATGAGACAGACACCTTGTGATCTCTATACCATAATGAGACACCTTGTGATCTCTATACCATAATGAGACAGACACGTTGTGATCTCTATACCATAATGAGACACCTTGTGATCTCTATACCATAATGAGACAGACACCTTGTGATCTCTATACCATAATGAGACAGACACCTTGTGATCTCATACCATAATGAGACAGACACTCAGATCTCTATACCATAATGAGACAGACACGTTGTGATCTCTATACCATAATGAGACAGACACCTTGTGATCTCTATACCATAATGAGAC
>NW_025757134.1:0-5855 GCF_021184085.1 Oncorhynchus gorbuscha
GCTAAATACAGGAGGTACCAATACAGAGTCAATGTGGAGACTAAATACAGGAGGTACCAGTACAGAGTCAATGTGGAGACTAAATACAGGGAGGTACCAGTACAGAGTCAATGTGGAGACTAAATACAGGAGGTACCAGTACAGAGTCAATGTGGAGGCTAAATACAGGAGGTACCAGTACAGAGTCAATGTGGAGACTAAATACAGGAGGTACCAGTACAGAGTCAATGTGGAGACTAAATACAGGAGGTACCAGTACAGAGTCAATGTGGAGGCTAAATACAGGAGGTACCAGTACAGAGTCAATGTGGAGGCTAAATACAGGAGGTACCAGTACAGAGTCAATGTGGAGACTAAATACAGGAGGTACCAGTACAGAGTCAATGTGGAGGCTAAATACAGGAGGTACCAGTACAGAGTCAATGTGGAGGCTAAATACAGGAGGTACCAGTACAGAGTCAATGTGGAGACTAAATACAGGAGGTACCAGTACAGAGTCAATGTGGAGACTAAATACAGGAGGTACCAGTACAGAGTCAATGTGGAGGCTAAATACAGGAGGTACCAGTACAGAGTCAATGTGGAGGCTATATACAGGAGTTACCAGTACAGAGTCAATGTGGAGGATATACCAGGAGGTTCCAGTACAGAGTCAATGTGGAGGTTATAAACAGGGGTTCCAGGTACAGAGTCAATGTGGAGGATTTAAATAGGAGTTACCAAAGTACAGAGTCAATGTGGAGGTTATAAACAGGGAACCAGTACAGAGTCAATGTGGAGGTTAAATAGGAGTTACCAGTACAGAGTCAATGTGGAGGTTATAAACAGAGGTTCCAGTACAGAGTCAATGTGGATGATATAAACAGGAGTTACCAGTACAGAGTCAATGTGGAGGATATAAACAGGAGGTTCCAGTACAGAGTCAATGTGGAGGTTCTATACAGGAGGTACTGGTACATGTCAATGTGGAGGCTGTACAGGAGGTCCCGGAAACAGAGTCAATGTGGAGGGTATATACAGGAGTGTACCGAACAGAGTCAATGTGTGGGGAGGCTAAATACAGGAGAGTTACCAGTCCAGAGTCAAGATGGAGGCTAAATACAGGAGGTTCCAGTACAGAGTCAATGTGGAGGATATAAACAGGAGGTTCCAGTACAGAGTCAATGTGGAGGATATAAATAGGAGTTACCAGTACAGAGTCAATGTGATAGGGATATAAACAGGAGGTTCCACAGAGTCACTGTGGAGGATATAAAATAGGAGTTACCAGTACAGAGTCAATGAGACTAAATACAGGGGGCAAAATTACCAATACAGAGTCAATGTGGAGACTAAATACAGGAGGTACCAATACAGAGTCAATGTGGAGACTAAATACAGGGGGTACCAATACAGAGTCAATGTGGAGCTAAATACAGGAGGTACCAATACAGAGTCAATGTGAGACTAAATACAGGAGGTACCAGTACAGAGTCAATGTGGAGGCTCTATACAGGAGGTACCAATACAGAGTCAATGTGAGACTAAATACAGGAGGTACCAGTACAGAGTCACTGGAAAGGCTAAATACAGGAGGTACCAGTACAGAGTCAATGTGGAGACTAAATACAGGAGGTACCCAGTACAGAGTCAATGTGGAGACTAAATACAGGAGGTACCAGTACAGAGTCAATGTGGAGACTAAAAATACAGGAGGTACCAGTACAGAGTCAATGTGGAGGCTAAATACAGGAGGTACCAGTACAGAGTCAATGTGGAGACTAAATACAGGAGGTACCAGTACAGAGTCAATGTGAGACTAAATACAGGAGGGTACCAGTACAGAGTCAATGTGGAGGCTAAATACAGGAGGTACCAGTACAGAGTCAATGTGGAGGGCTAAATACAGGAGGCACCAGTGCACAGAAGTCAATGTGGAGACTAACACAGGAGGTACCAGTACAGAGTCAATGTGGAGGCTAAATACAGGAGGCACCAGCACAGAGTCAATGTGGAGGCTAAATACAGGAGGTACCAGTACAGAGTCAATGTGGAGACTAAATACAGGAGGTACCAGTACAGAGTCAATGTGGAGACTAAATACAGGAGGTACCAGTACAGAGTCAATGTGGAGACTAAATACAGGAGGTACCAGTACAGAGTCAATGTGAGGCTATATACAGGAGTTACCAGTACAGAGTCAATGTGGAGGATATAAACAGTGTGGAGGTTCCAGTACAGAGTCAATGTGGAGGATATAAACAGGAGGTTCCAGTACAGAGTCAATGGAGGATATAAATAGGAGTTACCAGTACAGAGTCAATGTGGAGGATATAAACAGGGAGGTTCCAGTACAGAGTCAATGTGGAGGATATAAATAGGAGTTACCAGTACAGAGTCAATGTGGAGGATATAACAGGAGGTTCCAGTACAGAGTCAATGTGGAGGATATAAACAGGAGTTACCAGTACAGAGTCAATGTGGAGGATATAAACAGGAGGTTCCAGTACAGAGTCAATGTGAGGCTCTATACAGGAGGTACTGGTGTACATGTCAATGTGGAGGCTGTATACAGGAGAACCCGGAAACAGAGTCACCGTGGAGGGTATATACAGGAGTGTACCGGAACAGAGTCAATGTGGAGGCTAAATACAGGAGTTACCAGTCCAGAGTCAATGTGGAGGCTAAATACAGGAGGTTCCAGTGCCAGAGTCAATGTGGAGGGATATAAACAGGAGGTTCCAGTACAGAGTCAATGTGGAGGATATAAATAGGGAGTTACCAGTACAGAGTCAATGTGGAGGATATAAACAGGAGGTTCCAGTACAGAGTCAATGTGGAGGATATAAATAGGAGTTACCAGTACAGAGTCAATGTGGAGGATATAAACAGGAGGTTCCAGTACAGAGTCAATGTGGAGGATATAAACAGGAGTTACCAGTACAGAGTCAATGTGAGGATATAAACAGGAGGTTCCAGTACAGAGTCAATGTGGAGGCTATATACAGGAGGTACTACAGAGTCAATGTGATGGGCTCTATACAGGAGGTACTGGTACATGTCAATGTGGAGGCTGTATACAGGAGGTCCCGGAAACAGAGTCAATGTGGAGGGCATATACAGGAGGTACCGGAACAGAGTCAATGTGGAGGCTATACAGGATACATGTGGAGGCTGTATACAGGAGGTCCAGAGTCAATGGAGGCTATATGGAGCCTACAATACAGGAGTTACAGGAGGTACCGGAACAGAGTCAATGCTATATACAGGAGTTACCTAGAGTCAATGTGGAGCCTAAATACAGGAGGTAGCGGAACAGAGTCAATGTGGAGGCTATACACAGGAGGTAGCGGAAAATCAATGTGGGGTATTACAGGAGGTGATAGCGTCAATGTGGAGGCTGTATACAGAGGTACCAGTACAGCATCAATGTGGAGGCTATATACAGGAGGTACCGGGTCAGAGTCAATGTGTGGGACACAGGTAAGTCTAGAAAATACTACCCTATTACAGAGCAAGTGGTAAAGATTCATATGACATCCATTGTTGGAGGACTGTAGCATCTAATGATGAAACATGTAGCATCTCCACAGAGGAGCTCTGTCATCATTGTAGCAGGAAACCTAATGCTACTTACATTAGCTGTGTTGACTATGACATTACTTTAGCTAATATGGTGACAGCGATGTAGGATGTGTGTAGCAGTTATGAAATGGTTTGGTTTGGAAAGGTTTTAACTCCTGGTCACCTACAGCTGATGTGTTGTGCATTGACGTCCACAAGCTAAGGGAAAAGGTGAGCGAATTGATGTGAGAGGAAATACAACGTGGCAGTTGTGGAAAGTGAACTGTGTTTACGCATCATTAGGGGTGAATTCATTCAGCCGATTCTGTTGCGATGTGATGCATTTGCTCGATTGTTTACAGTATGATTTGTAATCGTATAGCGCGTGGCTTTAAGGGAAAAGTATGGTCACATCTAATAAAACGAATGTGAAAAATGAACAGAGTATTAACACAAATGTGTTTTAACACACTACCTATTCGTAGAAGTATTTATTCATCATCCACATATTCATATTAAGCTTCTACGTCTGTGTACAGGAAAGTATTATTTGTAAGACGTAAGATACAATATATCTGTTTATTGTTAAATTATCATGACGTTCTTTCCAACACAAAAAGTGTAGTACCTATTGTTTCCAAACTGCGTTACCCACTCCAGCCAGCAGATGGCGATGAGCGTCTTTCAGGTGATGCTTCTTGCATGACGTATAATAGACTGGACGGGACGCTTCTTCAGGAACAGGCGCAAACTCTTACAACCACCTCGGTAGCCTGCTAGACAACATAAAACTGAAAGATTGATTCTTTAGACCAAGTTATTGTACATTAGCTAATCTCAGTGTTTTAGACTAATTTCGGTTGACGTATCTACTGGTGAACTTTAACCTAATGTGCTTGTTCAATTTGCAACCTTGTTAAAGATTGATACTGAGGTTAGCACTAGGCTAGTCGCTAATGCTACTGGTGAAAGAAGAGAAAGAACCTTTTAGAGAGGAAGATGATGCTATCTTAATAAACGTGAAGGAGGAAGACGTTTTGAGAGTGAAAAAGGAGGAGACAGAAGATCCGATTGACACCAGTGAGTACTGTCTTAAAAACAGGGACACAAACTATGCAGTTGTTGAACTAATGTGGGGTTTTTAATGGGCATTCTTACTGTAGGAATTGATAAATGGTCGATCTGCCATTGGTTCATATACTTTTGCGACTTTTCAATTAGATGTATTGAATTCTCTATGTGGTCGACATTCAAGTTCCCCTCATCTAGTATAACAGTCTTTTAAAATTCAATATTGCTGCATATGTTCTACTTAAAATATAAAAAGGAACCCATTTTGTGGAACAACCCTTTTACAATTGCATCACAAATATTTTTTTAAGAAATCAAGATGAAAGTGGCCATTTTAGGCCCTTTTTAGACATATTCATGCCTCTTGTAAGACTGTGATTGCAATAGAAGATCATAAGTTTACCATCTGTTTGATGTTCTCGTTCACACAGGAGAGAGACATGACAATCCTGGATCCTCTGGGGAGACTCAACAACATCCTCCATTGTGTCCTCCTCCCAGAGCGCCAAGAACCTTGGCGTGATCCTGGACAACACCCTGTCGTTCTCAACTAACATCAAGGCGGTGGCCCGTTCCTGTAGGTTCATGCTCTACAACATCCGCAGAGTACGACCCTGCCTCACACAGGAAGCGGCGCAGGTCCTAATCCAGGCACTTGTCATCTCCCGTCTGGATTACTGCAACTCGCTGTTGGCTGGGCTCCCTGCCTGTGCCATTAAACCCCTTCAACTCATCCAGAACGCCGCAGCCCGTCTGGTGTTCAACCTTCCCAAGTTCTCTCACGTCACCCCGCTCCTCCGTTCTCTCCACTGGCTTCCAGTTGAAGCTCGCATCCGCTACAAGACCATGGTGCTTGCCTACGGAGCTGTGAGGGGAACGGCACCTCAGTACCTCCAGGCTCTGACCAGGCCCTACACCCAAACAAGGGCACTGCGTTCATCCACCTCTGGCCTGCTCGCCTCCCTACCACTGAGGAAGTACAGCTCCCGCTCAGCCCAGTCAAAACTGTTCGCTGCCCTGGCCCCCAATGGTGGAACAAACTCCCTCACGACGCCAGGACAGCGGAGTCAATCACCACCTTCCGGAGACACCTGAAACCCCACCTCTTTAAGGAATACCTAGGATAGGTTAAGTAATCCCTCTCACCCCACCCCCTAAGTTTTAGATGCACTATTGTTAAGTGACTGTCCCACTGGATGTCATAAGGTGAATGCACCAATTTGTAAGTCGCTCTGGATAAG
>NW_025757135.1:0-5853 GCF_021184085.1 Oncorhynchus gorbuscha
CATGGGAAGGCTTCCAATGGCCACTCCACCCATCAAGCTCCCAATGCTCACTGTGACCTCTCTCAATGCCCAAAGTAATAAAAACACCCTCAAGGTGCCTCGCACGCCTCGTCTGCAGCTGGAGGGACAGATGGGTAGCAAGCGTCTGGGTCCGGTTAAAACCAAAATCAGAGGGAGCATATTTACCTCCAGCCACAAGGAGCCAGAGGTTAAATCCAGCAGATCACAGACACCAGGAAGCATCCCTAGGAGACCCAATTTATGCTCCACTGCAGCCAAGGCAGTAGCTCCTTTATCTGGGACTCCATGCAGGCAGTCTGAGATCAGGATCCAGGCCAATCCTCTCCAGAGGTCTAACATCCAGGACCAAAGGCCCCGCTCTCCTCCTGCTCAGGCCAGAGGGTCTCTGTCCGACGGCAGCCTCTTGCAGCCGCCATGTTCTCCTGTGGATGTCCTCCAGCCGGAGGTCCAGGCCAGCAGAAGCCTGGCTCGACCCAAGACCGGGATAGCTAGGATAACAAGACATACTGATGGCAGCACTCTGAGGTTCCCTAATCAGACCTTAGAGCTTATAAACTCTATGGGTAGGAGGGAGAGCACCAATTATTTCCCTGTGCTGCCAACCATTGCAGTGTCAGCCTCACCTGCCCAGATGGCCATCCCATTGCCTACCCCAATGGTCAGCCATGTGCCTGACCTTCTGGTGCCTATTCCATCTGCTTCTCCGGTTCCTTCCAGCCGAGTGCCTGCCCCACCTGCCACCCCAGTGCCAGCCCGGCCTGCCAATGCCAGAACACGGCGTGTGTCGAAGAGGATCCAGCTCTTACAGATCCAGTCTGCTATGCTGGACCAGCAGCTACCGGAACAACTGGGTGACAAACAAATCATATTACCCTCTGAGCCCCTGTCCTTCAGTAGCACTAAGAGGTTGTTCCTCTGTGGTCCACCTTTAGTCTGTGGAGATGATGGCTGTCACCCCCTGACCAGACCTACGCCCAGCCACACAGGTCGCACTGACCACTCCCCTTTACTGACCACAGAGAGCCGGCAGGCGGGTGAGAAGTGCCCTTTGATACCCTTCTTGATTGGTCCCACTGGCAGAACAGCCTCCTACCCAAGCGGGGGCACATGCCCGCCCCCGTGCCAAGGCAGAGCGGGAGAATAGCTAACGAGGGCGCAGGGAATAGAGTGAAGCCCATTCACTGGGACGTTAACTTTAAGTCTGGTCCTTTCTTCCCAGTGTGTCTCTCCATCACTGCCCTCGATCTTGGAGGTGGATGAAGAGTCTCTTTCTGAAGAGATGGAGCAAAGCCAGTTGTAAGGGGTCGCACACACGCACACCTTCATTTTATTTATTTTTTACCTTTATTTAAATTGTGCAGTAAGTTAAAAACAAATTCTTATTTACCCTGACGACACTGCCCTTTCAACCCCAAACCACAAAGGGCAGGTGACAGAAATGATCCAGCGCCCACCGATCCGGGCTGTTATGCATGAGCAGCAGCAGCTACTGTCGGAAGTACTGTTGGAACAGACTTTTCCTATGAGACCCAACAGGAGCCACAAGCTGTCAAAGTACTTTCATCCCTGGATGAGCAGCTTCTCGAAGAGTGTTCTCTTCCTGAAGATGGACTGCTTCAATCCCTTAGGAGTATCCAGAGTATCTAGTACGCTGGTGTGATGATAGAACATGTCCCTCAGTATCAACTAGAGATTAATATTAATCCACTTGTTATTCTAGTTAGGCAAATGTTAATTTATCATCACCATGTTCCAAAGAATTCTATTTCTATAAAGTTTTTCTATAAAGATACAGAAGGCGGTTGGAGCGAGTGGTCGCATCTGCACGTCGCTCCAACGGGTAGTATAACTTTTTCATTATATTTCATTATATCACAACGGTTTGATTTGTCTTATCTTAGCAATTTCTTCTCAGCTAGCTACATAGCCGTCTTTGTATCAAAGATAATTGCGTAATTATCGTATTTCGCCGTCCTAACGTAGTCTTCACTAGCCAGCTAGCTAACGTCCACTGATTAGCTGCACTGAGAAACTTTTACACTCAACTGAACGACTTGATTAGTTTAGTGTTAGCTACCTACATAGCTGTCTTTGCTGTCTTCGTATCATCGTATCATCGTATCCAAGATAATTGTGTTGTTTAGGTTTAGAGTGTGTAGTCTTAGAGTGATTATCTTAATTTACCGAGGTTAGCTAGCCAGCTATTTGTCGTCCTTAACGTAGGTGACTCTGCTAGCTAGCCAACAGCTAGCCAACGCTAGCCAACGTCTTCTGTATAGAACTCAACTACCCGGTCGCATTCACAGGTTGTATCACATTTTCACTTCATTTCATTACAGTACAACGGTTTGATTTGTTTGATCGTAGCTAGCTACTTAGCTAGCTACATAGCCGTCTTTGTATCAAAGATAATTGTGTAGTCTAGAGCGATTTTCTAGGTTCGCTAGCCATCTATTGTCGTTCTTTTAACGCAACGTAACGTAAACAACACTGCTAGCTAGCCTGCTAGCCCCCGAATAGCAACACTGCAGAAACTATTACACTCAACGGAATGACTTGATTAGTGTAGTGTCAACAACGCACCCACTGCCAGCTGGCCTACTTCAGCAGTACTGTATCATTTTAATCATTTTAGTCAATAAGATTCTTGCTACGTAGCTTAACTTTCTGAACATTCGAGACGTGTAGTCCACTTGTCATTCCAATCTCCTTTGCATTAGCGTAGCCTCTTCTGTAGCCTGTCAACTATGTGTCTGTTTATCCCTGTTCTCTCCTCTCTGCACAGACCATACAAACGCTCCTCACCGCGTGGCCGCGGCCACCCTACTCTGGTGGTCCCAGCGCGCACGACCCACGTGGAGTTCCAGGTCTCCGGTAGCCTCTGGAACTGCCAATCTGCGGTCAACAAGGCAGAGTTCATCTCAGCCTATGCCTCCCTCCAGTCCCTCGACTTCTTGGCACTGACGGAAACATGGATCACCACAGACAACACTGCTACTCCTACTGCTCTCTCTTCGTCCGCCCACGTGTTCTCGCACACCCCGAGAGCATCTGGTCAGCGGGGTGGTGGCACCGGGATCCTCATCTCTCCCAAGTGGTCATTCTCTCTTTCTCCCCTTACCCATCTGTCTATCGCCTCCTTTGAATTCCATGCTGTCACAGTTACTAGCCCTTTCAAGCTTAACATCCTTATCATTTATCGCCCTCCAGGTTCCCTCGGAGAGTTCATCAATGAGCTTGATGCCTTGATAAGCTCCTTTCCTGAGGACGGCTCACCTCTCACAGTTCTGGGCGACTTTAACCTCCCCACGTCTACCTTTGACTCTTTCCTCTCTGCCTCCTTCTTTCCACTCCTCTCCTCTTTTGACCTCACCCTCTCACCTTCCCCCCTACTCACAAGGCAGGCAATACGCTCGACCTCATCTTTACTAGATGCTGTTCTTCCACTAACCTCACTGCAACTCCCCTCCAAGTCTCCGACCACTGCCTTGTATCCTTTTCCCTCTCGCTCTCATCCAACACCTCCCACACTGCCCCTACTCGGATGGTATCGCGCCGTCCCAACCTTCGCTCTCTCTCCCCCGCTACTCTCTCCTCTTCCATCCTATCATCTCTTCCCTCCGCTCAAACCTTCTCCCACCTATCTCCTGATTCTGCCTCCTCAACCCTCCTCTCCTCCCTCTCTGCATCCCTTGACTCTCTATGTCCCCTATCCTCCAGGCCGGCTCGGTCCTCCCCTCCCGCTCCGTGGCTCGATGACTCATTGCGAGCTCACAGAACAGGGCTCCGGGCAGCCGAGCGGAAATGGAGGAAAACTCGCCTCCCTGCGGACCTGGCATCCTTTCACTCCCTCCTCTCTACATTTTCCTCCTCTGTCTCTGCTGCTAAAGCCACTTTCTACCACGCTAAATTCCAAGCATCTGCCTCTAACCCTAGGAAGCTCTTTGCCACCTTCTCCTCCCTCCTGAATCCTCCGCCCCCTCCCCCCTCCTCCCTCTCTGCAGATGACTTCGTCAACCATTTTGAAAAGAAGGTCGACGACATCCGATCCTCGTTTGCTAAGTCAAACGACACCGCTGGTTCTGCTCACACTGCCCTACCCTGTGCTCTGACCTCTTTCTCCCTCTCTCTCCAGATGAAATCTCGCGTCTTGTGACGGCCGGCCGCCCAACAACCTGCCCGCTTGACCCTATCCCCTCCTCTCTTCTCCAGACCATTTCCGGAGACCTTCTCCCTTACCTCACCTCGCTCATCAACTCATCCCTGACCGTTGGCTACGTCCCTTCCGTCTTCAAGAGAGCGAGAGTTGCACCCCTTCTGAAAAAACCTACACTCGATCCCTCCGATGTCAACAATTACAGACCAGTATCCCTTCTTTCTTTTCTCTCCAAAACTCTTGAACGTGCCGTCCTTGGCCAGCTCTCCCGCTATCTCTCTCTGAATGACCTTCTTGATCCAAATCAGTCAGGTTTCAAGACTAGTCATTCAACTGAGACTGCTCTCCTCTGTATCACGGAGGCGCTCCGCACTGCTAAAGCTAACTCTCTCTCCTCTGCTCTCATCCTTCTAGATCTATCGGCTGCCTTCGATACTGTGAACCATCAGATCCTCCTCTCCACCCTCTCCGAGTTGGGCATCTCCGGCGCGGCCCACGCTTGGATTGCGTCCTACCTGACAGGTCGCTCCTACCAGGTGGCGTGGCGAGAATCTGTCTCCTCACCACGCGCTCTCACCACTGGTGTCCCCCAGGGCTCTGTTCTTGGCCCTCTCCTATTCTCGCTATACACCAAGTCACTTGGCTCTGTCATAACCTCACATGGTCTCTCTTATCATTGCTATGCAGACGACACACAATTAATCTTCTCCTTTCCCCCTTCTGATGACCAGGTGGCGAATCGCATCTCTGCATGTCTGGCAGACATATCAGTGTGGATGACGGATCACCACCTCAAGCTGAACCTCGGCAAGACGGAGCTGCTCTTCCTCCCGGGGAAGGACTGCCCGTTCCATGATCTCGCCATCACGGTCGACAACTCCATTGTGTCCTCCTCCCAGAGCGCCAAGAACCTTGGCGTGATCCTGGACAACACCCTGTCGTTCTCAACTAACATCAAGGCGGTGGCCCGTTCCTGTAGGTTCATGCTCTACAACATCCGCAGAGTACGACCCTGCCTCACACAGGAAGCGGCGCAGGTCCTAATCCAGGCACTTGTCATCTCCCGTCTGGATTACTGCAACTCGCTGTTGGCTGGGCTCCCTGCCTGTGCCATTAAACCCCTTCAACTCATCCAGAACGCCGCAGCCCGTCTGGTGTTCAACCTTCCCAAGTTCTCTCACGTCACCCCGCTCCTCCGTTCTCTCCACTGGCTTCCAGTTGAAGCTCGCATCCGCTACAAGACCATGGTGCTTGCCTACGGAGCTGTGAGGGGAACGGCACCTCAGTACCTCCAGGCTCTGATCAGGCCCTACACCCAAACAAGGGCACTGCGTTCATCCACCTCTGGCCTGCTCGCCTCCCTACCACTGAGGAAGTACAGCTCCCGCTCAGCCCAGTCAAAACTGTTCGCTGCCCTGGCCCCCCAATGGTGGAACAAACTCCCTCACGACGCCAGGACAGCGGAGTCAATCACCACCTTCCGGAGACACCTGAAACCCCACCTCTTTAAGGAATACCTAGGATAGGTTAAGTAATCCCTCTCACCCCACCCCCTAAGTTTTAGATGCACTATTGTTAAGTGACTGTCCCACTGGATGTCATAAGGTGAATGCACCAATTTGTAAGTCGCTCTGGATAAGAGCGTCTGCTAAATGACTTAAATGTAAATGTAAATG
>NW_025757136.1:0-5853 GCF_021184085.1 Oncorhynchus gorbuscha
CCTACTCCTGTGCTCTGACCTCTTTCTCCCTCTCTCCAGATGAAATCTCGCAGTTTTGTGACGGCCGGCCGCCCAACAACCTGCCCGCTTGACCCTATCCTCCTCTCTTCTCCAGACCATTTCCGGAGACCTTCTCCCTACCTCACCTCGCTCATCAACTCATCCCTGACCGCTGGCTACGTCCCTTCCGTCTTCAAGAGAGCGAGAGTTGCACCCTTCTGAAAAAACCTACACTCGATCCCTCCGATGTCAACAATTACAGACCAGTATCCCTTCTTTCTTTTCTCTCCAAAACTCTTGAACGTGCCGTCCTTAGCCAGCTCTCCCGCTATCTCTCTCAGAATGACCTTCTTGATCCAAATCAGTCAGGTTTCAAGACTAGTCATTCAACTGAGACTGCTCTTCTCTGTATCACGGAGGCGCTCCGCACTGCTAAAGCTAACTCTCTCCTCTGCTCTCATCCTTCTAGATCTATCGGCTGCCTTCGATACTGTGAACCATCAGATCCTCCTCTCCACCCTCTCCGAGTTGGGCATCTCCGGCGCGGCCCACGCTGGATTGCGTCCTACCTGACAGGTCGCTCCTACCAGGTGGCGTGGCGAGAATCTGTCTCCTCACCACGCGCTCTCACCACTGGTGTGTCCCCAGGGCTCTGTTCTAGGCCCTCTCCTATTCTCGCTATACACCAAGTCACTTGGCTCTGTCATAACCTCACATGGTCTCTCCTATCATTGCTATGCAGACGACACACAATTAATCTTCTCCTTTCCCCTTCTGATGACCAGGTGGCGACCGCATCTCTGCATGTCTGGCAGACATATCAGTGTGGATGACGGATCACCACCTCAAGCTGAACTCGGCAAGACGGAGCTGCTCTTCCTCCCGGGAAGGACTGCCCGCTCCATGATCTCGCCATCACGGTTGACAACTCCATTGTGTCCTCCTCCCAGAGCGCAAGAACCTTGGCGTGATCCTGGACAACACCCTGTCGTTCTCAACTAACATCAAGGCGGTGGCCCGTTCCTGTAGGTTCATGCTCTACAACATCCGCAGAGTACGACCCTGCCTCACACAGGAAGCGGCGCAGGTCCTAATCCAGGCACTTGTCATCTCCCGTCTGGATTACTGCAACTCGCTGTTGGCTGGGCTCCTGCCTGTGCCATTAAACCCCTACAACTCATCCAGAACGCCGCAGCCCGTCTAGTGTTCAACCTTCCCAAGTTCTCTCACGTCACCCCGCTCCTCCGCTCTCTCCACTGGCTTCCAGTTGAAGCTCGCATCCGCTACAAGACCATGGTGCTTGCCTACGGAGCTGTGAGGGGAACGGCACCTCAGTACCTCCAGGCTCTGATCAGGCCCTACACCCAAACAAGGGCACTGCGTTCATCCACCTCTGGCCTGCTCGCCTCCCTACCACTGAGGAAGTACAGTTCCCGCTCAGCCCAGTCAAAACTGTTCGCTGCTCTGGCCCCCAATGGTGGAACAAACTCCTCACGACGCCAGGACAGCGGACTCCCTTTACAGTGACCGGAGGAGATTATTACTGTTTGGCCCAGTACAGTACTCATGGAAATATGTAGGGAAGTTAGTACCTGCAATAGGACAGAGAATATTACCACTGATGAGACCATGTCTTTGATTTGATAGGCTATTGAACTCTGGGGATTTCAACAAGGTAAAGTGGGCCAGGGCTGACATCTGATGGTTGTGTGGGGAATGATGTTATGGACAGTTTTACCGGCAGATTGGACAGGATTATACTCCCTTGTACATTTGGGAATGCCTTTCACACTCATTCAACACCAAGACATGAAGTTGGCCAAACGGGAGAAAAGAAGTACTCCATTCTGGGTCTTTTGACAAGAGAGTATATATTGATAACATTGGGGTTCTACAGGGGATACCAGATGAGTTCAAAGCAAGAAATCAGATCGTAGCAGGATTAGAGTTAAGTATTTTCTAGTGGTCCACACTCAAATAAGAATGTGAACTGGATCAATTATATTTAGGATAATCCACAGCGCCACAATTATACCAGAGATGTAATGAATGACTTGGCAGAATATAATTCATCTTGGATATGTTTGTTGGCTGGAAAGGGTGAGAGTGGGTGTAGATGGCTTGTTCTCGATGGCAATAGCCGACTAATCAGTGACCAAAGCCTCAGCTGGTTTGACCACCCCCTGGCTCGCGAGTTGGCAGAAAACTCTGGGGTGGATACTTTTTGACTAATTGGTTTGATAGTATGTTTGGAAAAATGGAAAAATGTTATGATCACTGTGTTATGGGCTACCTTCACCTGTGTGACTGTTTTGCTGTGTGGCTATTGTCTAATTCCCTGTGTATGACCTTCTGCCTTCCAGGACTCTGGAGAAATCAATGAAATAAACAGATGGTGCGATACAGACTGATTCCAAGATCTGACCAGTGGAATGATGAATACATGCCTCAAAACCTAAATTAGATGAATGAAACAGAGTTCTTCATATGGAGAAACTTATGTTTTTGATTGTAAAGTAATTCTACAAACATAAGACATAATTCCACTCGTAATGACGAGAACAGACTGGAGACTCGATCAAGAACTGCAGGTTGCCTCGGGAAGGCACTTGAACCTAGCAGACTCAGACACCTGCTCTCCACGCAGCATCTGAGGGAAACACGACACGACAGGGCGATACACAGACACAGCACGGTGAACAATAGACAAGGATCCGACAGGACAGGAACGGAAAACAAGGAAGAAATAGGGACTCTAATCAGGGAAAAGATAAGGAACAGGTGTGGGAAGACTAAATGATTGATTAGGGGAATAGGAACAGCTGGGAGCAGGAACGGAACGATAGAGAGAAGAGAGAGAGGAAGGGAGAGAGAAAAAGGGGAACGAACCTAAAAGACCAGCAGGGGGAAAATGAACAGAGGGAAAAGCAAAATGACAAGACAATCTAAGACAAAACATGACAGTACCCCCACTCACCGAGCGCTCCTGGCGCACTCGAGGAGGAATCCTGGCGGCAACGGAGGAAATCATCAATGAGTGAACGGTCCAGCACGTCCCGAGACGGAACCCAACTCCTCTCCTCAGGACCGTAACCCTCCCAATCCACTAAGTATTGGTGACCCCGTCCCCGAGAACGCATGTCCATGATCCTACGTACCTTGTAAATAGGTGCGCTCTCGACAAGGACGGGAGGGGGAGGGAAGACGAACGGGGGTGCGAAGAAAGGGCTTGACACAGGAGACATGGAAGACAGGATGGACGCGACGAAGATGTCGCGGAAGAAGCAGTCGCACAGCGACAGGATTGACGACCTGGGAGACACGGAACGGACCAATGAACATGGAGTCAACTTACGAGAAGCTGTCGTAAGAGGAAGGTTGCGAGTGGAAAGCCACACTCTCTGGCCGCAACAATACCTTGGACTCTTAATCCTGCGTTTATTGGCGGCTCACAGTCTGTGCCCTGTAACGGCAAAGTGCAGACCTCACCCTCCTCCAGGTGCGCTCACAACGTTGGACAAACGCTTGAGCGGAGGGAACGCTGGACTCGGCAAGCTGGGAAGAGAACAGAGGAGGCTGGTAACCCAGACTACTCTGAAACGGAGATAACCCGGTAGCAGACGAAGGAAGCGAGTTGTGAGCGTATTCTGCCCAGGGGAGCTGTTCTGCCCAAGACGCAGGGTTTCTGAAAGAAAGGCTGCGTAGTATGCGACCAATCGTCTGATTGGCCCTCTCTGCTTGACCGTTAGACTGGGGATGAAACCCGGAAGAGAGACTGACGGACGCACCAATCAAACGACAGAACTCCTCCAAAACTGTGACGTGAATTGCGGGCCTCTGTCTGAAACGGCGTCTAACGGGAGGCCATGAATTCTGAACACATTCTCGATGATGATTTGTGCCGTCTCCTTAGCGGAAGGAAGTTTAGCGAGGGGAATGAAATGTGCCGCCTTAGAGAACCTATCGACAACCGTAAGAATCACAGTCTTCCCCGCAGACAAAGGCAGACCGGTAATGAAGTCTAGGCGATGTGAGACCATGGTCGAGAAGGAATGGGGAGCGGTCTGAGACGACCGGCAGGAGGAGAGTTACCCGACTTAGTCTGCGCGCAGTCCGAACAAGCAGCCACGAAACGGCGCGTGTCACGCTCCTGAGTCGGCCACCAAAAGCGCTGGCGAATAGACGCAAGAGTGCCTCGAACACCGGGATGACCAGCTAACTTGGCAGAGTGAGCCCACTGAAGAACAGCCAGACGAGTGGAAACAGGAACGAAAAGGAGGTTACTAGGACAAGCGCGCGGCGACGCAGTGTGCGTGAGTGCTTGCTTAACCTGTCTTTCAATTCCCCAGACTGTCAACCCGACAACACGCCCATAAGGAAGAATCCCCTCGGGATCAGTAGAAGCCACAGAAGAACTAAACAGACGGGATAAGGCATCAGGCTTGGTGTTTTTGCTACCCGGACGGTAAGAAATCACAAACTCGAAACGAGCGAAAAACAACGCCCAACGAGCTTGACGGGCATTAAGTCGTTTGGCAGAACGGATGTACTCAAGGTTCTTATGGTCTGTCCAAACGACAAAAGGAACGGTCGCCCTCCAACCACTGTCGCCATTCGCCTAGGGCTAAGCGGATGGCGAGCAGTTCACGGTTACCCACATCATAGTTGCGCTCAGATGGCGACAGGCGATGAGAAAAATAAGCGCAAGGATGAACCTTATCGTCAGACTGGAAGCGCTGGGATAGAATGGCTCCCACGCCTACCTCTGAAGGCCAACCTCGACAATGAATTGTCTAGTGACGTCAGGAGTAACGAGGATAGGAGCGGACGTAAAACGTTCTTTAGAAGATCAAAAGCTCCCTGGGCGGAACCGACCACTTAAAACACGTCTTGACAGAAGTAAGAGCTGTGAGAGGGGCAGCAACTTGACCGAAATTACGAATGAAACGCCGATAGAAATTAGCGAAACCTAAAAAGCGCTGCAACTCGACACGTGACCTTGAACGGGCCAATCACTGACAGCTTGGACCTTAGCGGAATCCATCTGAATGCCTTCAGCGGAAATAACGGAACCGAGAAAAGTAACGGAGGAGACATGAAAAGAGCACTTCTCAGCCTTCACGTAGAGACAATTCTCTAAAAGGCGCTGTAGAACACGTCGAACGTGCTGAACATGAATCTCGAGTGACGGTGAAAAAATCAGGATATCGTCAAGATAGACAAAAACAAAGATGTTCAGCATGTCTCTCAGAACATCATTAACTAATGCCTGAAAAACAGCTGGCGCATTGGCGAGACCAAACGGCAGAACCCGGTACTCAAAATGCCCTAACGGAGTGTTAAACGCCGTTTCCACTCGTCCCCCCTCTGATGCGCACGAGATGGTAAGCGTTACGAAGGTCCAACTTAGTAAAGCACCTGGCTCCCTGCAGAATCTCGAAGGCTGATGACATAAGGGGAAGCGGATAACGATTCTTAACCGTTATGTCATTCAGCCCTCGATATCCACGCAGGGGCGCAGAGTACCGTCCTTCTTCTTAACAAAAAGAACCCCGCCCGGCCGGAGAGGAAGAAGGCACTATGGTACCGGCGTCAAGAGACACAGATAAATAATCCTCGAGAGCCTTACGTTCGGGAGCCGACAGAGAGTATAGTCTACCCCGAGGAGGAGTGGTCCCCGGAAGGAGATCAATACTACAATCATACGACCGGTGAGGAGGAAGGGAGTTGGCTCGGGACCGACTGAAGACCGTGCGCAGATCATGATATTCCTCCGGCACTCCTGTGTCTGAAAGGAGATGTCATGTTTCTCGAGCCCATGCGCTCTAGACCCATGGAAACAAACCCCTCAGC
>NW_025757137.1:0-5851 GCF_021184085.1 Oncorhynchus gorbuscha
TTAAATATTTCTAAGAATATTTTTGTATTCCATGCGCCACGATCCAGCTGAACGGGGGAGGTGGCGTTCCCCTAGGGCAGGGGTGTCAAAGTCAAATGGACGGAGGGCCAAATAAAAAATTTAGCTACAAGCCGAGGGCCGGACTGTTCGAATGTTAATTGAAACATTTTTAAATGATGCATATAGTCTAGTGAACCTAATTGAACCTACTGAAAACCTAACAAATATATTCCAATATGATCAGATAAATAAAGCAATATTTTCTATGGCTCTGTCAGTAATCTTTAATTCTCAACAGACAAAAGACACCCCCTTTATATAAAAATCCCCATAACATGACCATTAAAATGAAAGAAACCGGTATTCAAGGCACCATCAGTAGCCTATTTTCTATTTTAGCAAAAGTGGGCTAAATTTACTTCAAAAGAAAAAACAATAATAGCAATTTTCTATCATCCACTCAACTGAAATATTTTTTAAAATATAATTGGATTGAAATACAATAAAATAAAGTGCAAAATCTATTAATCAAAAACAACACTTTGTTTAAGGAGAAGTAACATGCAGTGAAAACAAAATATTAAACTTTAACTTTAAAACTTGAACTGAGTAAAAACTCTAAATATGTGATTGCACAGTAATGTTCACTTGTTTGAGGTTGAGGGTGATACTTGGTGGTGTCCCATCTTTCCACAAGTTCATCAATGTTCGGGGTAAGGCTCTGAGCTGAGGAAATCCTCAGAATTGAGTGGAGGTGTTCAGCAGTAAGTCGACTTCTGTGTGATGTTTTGTTCAAGTTCATCAAAGAAAACAGTTGTTCACATTAGGTATGTGCTGCCAAACATAGACAACGTTTGAGCAGCCTGATGCGCAGCTGGGGCATTGTGTCGGGAGGAAACGGGCGAACTCCCAGCACCCACTGCCGCATATTTGCCCTCAGTGCATCATTGCATTGGAGGTCAATCAACTCCATTTGGAGGTTTGGTGGTGAGCTTTCCATCGCCAACAGCAAATGGGTTACCGAGCAGTTCCAACCTGCTTTTTTGTGCTTCAAAGTCAGCAAATCGGGCGTCAAAGTCAGCGGCAAGCATACCTATTTTATCAGCCAACTGTGCGCTCGGGAACGCACTGGTAGAGAGCTTCTTTCATGGTCTGGCAGCTGGGAAAGTGGCTCAAATTTTCTTTTCCGCATCTGCGTCTCCCACAGAGTCAGTTTGTTTTAAATGCCTTCACTGTACTGTACATATCAGAGAGATGACACGATCCCGACCCCTGCAGCTGCAAGTTCATTGCATTCAGATGACTCGTAATGTCACACAGAAAAGCCATTTCCCCACACAGAAACATTTCGTCCGGAGTTGTGTTGTGTCTTTCCCTTGCTGTCCAAGAACAGACAAATCTCCTCACGAAGCTCGAAACATCTTTGAAGCACCTTTCCTGGCTTAGCCATCGCACCTCTGTGTGATAAGGCAAATCACATGCTCCGTTTCTAACTCTGGTCAGAAATGCCTTGAACTGGCGGTGATTCAAACCTTTGGCTCTGATAAAGTTAACTGTGCGCGTGATGATGCTCATTACATGCTCCATTTTTCAAGGCTTTACCGCACAACGCTTCCTGGTGTATGATACAATGATAAGCTGTCAGCTCACCTGTCGCGCTTTCCTCTTGCATCTTTCCCGTATCTTTGCCACCAGTCCGCTTCCCTGTGTCCACACATCGCAGGTGCCCGCCGGTTGTCAAACCCACGAGTTTTTCCCAAGGCAGCTCCATCTCATTTACACATCTTGACACCTCTTCATACAAATCATGCCCCGTAGTTGTGCCATGCATAGGACGAAGCCAAAAAACTCTTCTGTCACGCTTAGGGTTGAGTCCACCCGCGCGGGGATGAAAATTGACAACTGGGCAATGTCAGAAATGTCGGTGCTCTCATCCACAGCCAAGGAATATGCAATGAAATCTTTTCCTTTTTCACAAGCTGCTCTTTTAGATTGATGGACAACTGGTCTACTTCTCTCGGCAATGGTGTTTCTGCTCAGACTCACATTTAAAAAGAGTTGCCTTTTTCTGGGCAAAACTTCGTCACAAACTTTAATCATGCAGTTTTTGATGAAATCCCCTCCGTAAATGGCCGGGCTGATTTAGCGCGATCTCTTCTGCCAAAATAAAACTGGCCTTGACAGCAGCCTGGCCTTGTGATTTGGCTTTTGAACAGAGCCTGTCGAGATTTGAGGCCTCGTTTTTAATTCCTCTGCCTTTTGTAGCCTTGTTCCATGTCCATATTCTTGTTTTTGTCCGCGTGTTTCGTTTCTTCATAATGTCGCCTCAGATTATACTCTTTCAGTACCGCCACACTTTCTCCACACAGAAGACACAGGTTTTCCAGCTACCTCCGTGAACAAATACTCCGACTCCCACCTTGTTTGAAACCCCCGGTTCTCAGTGTCCACCTTCCGTTTTGCCATTTTTGATGGGTATCTGAAAGTTAATTGTACTGTGATGCTGACAACTGCTGTGCCAATAAATATTGAAATGAAGCAGCCTACTGCTCGGTGCGTCCTTGCATTAGCGTAGCCTCTTCTGTAGCCTGTCAACTATGTGTCTGTCTATCCCTGTTCTCTCCTCTCTGCACAGACCATACAAATGCTCCACACCGCGTGGCCGCTGCCACCCTAATCTGGTGGTCCCAGCGCGCACGACCCACGTGGAGTTCCAGGTCTCCGGTAGCCTCTGGAACTGCCGATCTGCAGCCAACAAGGCAGAGTTCATCTCAGCCTATGCCTCCCTCCAGTCCCTCGACTTCTTGGCACTGACAGAAACATGGATCACCACAGATAACACTGCTACTCCTACTGCTCTCTCTTCGTCCGCCCACGTGTTCTCGCACACCCCGAGAGCTTCTGGTCAGCGGGGTGGTGGCATAGGGATCCTTATCTCTCCCATGTGGTCATTCTCTCTTTCTCCCCTTACCCATCTGTCTATCGCCTCCTTTGAATTTCATGCTGTCACAGTTACCAGCCCTTTCAAGCTTAACATCCTTATCATTTATCGCCCTCCAGGTCCCCTCGGAGAGTTCATCAATGAGCTTGATGCCTTGATAAGCTCCTTTCCTGAGGACGGCTCACCTCTCACAGTTCTGGGCGACTTTAACCTCCCCACGTCTACCTTTGACTCATTCCTCTCTGCCTCCTTCTTTCCACTCCTCTCCTCTTTTGACCTCACCCTCTCACCTTCCCCCTACTCACAAGGCAGGCAATACGCTCGACCTCATCTTTACTAGATGCTGTTCTTCCACTAACCTCATTGCAACTCCTCCAAGTCTCCGACCACTACCTTGTATCCTTTTCCCTCTCGCTCTCATCCAACACTTCCCACACTGCCCCTACTCGGATGGTATCGCGCCGTCCCAACCTTCGCTCTCTCTCCCCGCTACTCTCTCCTCTTCCATCCTATCATCTCTTCCCTCTGCTCAAACCTTCTCCAACCTATCTCCTGATTCTGCCTCCTCAACCCTCCTCTCCTCCCTTTCTGCATCCTTTGACTCTCTATGTCCCCTATCTTCCAGGCCGGCTCGGTCCTCCTCCCGCTCCGTGGCTTGATGACTCAATGCGAGCTCACAGAACAGGGCTCCGGAAGGCCGGCGGAAATGGGGAAACTCGCCTCCTGCGGACCTGGCATCCTTTCTCCCTCCTCTCTACATTTTCCTCCTCTGTCTCTGCTGCTAAAGCCACTTTCTACCACTCTAAATTCCAAGCATCTGCCTCTAACCTAGGAAGCTCTTTGCCACATTCTCCTCCCTCCTGAATCCTCCTCCCCCTCCCCCCTCCTCCCTCTCTGCAGATGACTTCGTCAACCATTTTGAAAAAGAAGATCGACGACATCCGATCCTCATTTGCTAAGTCAAACAACACCGCTGGTTCTGCTCACACTGCCCTACCCTGTGCTCTGACCTCTTTCTCCCTCTCTCTCCAGATGAAATCTCGCGTCTTGTGACGGCCGGCCGCCCAACAACCTGCCCGCTCGACCCTATCCCTCCTCTCTTCTCCAGACCATTTCCGGAGACCTTCTCCCTTACCTCACCTCGCTCATCAACTTATCCCTGACCGCTGGCTACGTCCCTTCCGTCTTCAAGAGAGCGAGAGTTGCACCCCTTCTGAAAAAACCTACACTCGATCCCTCCGATGTCACAACTACAGACCAGTATCCTTCTTTCTTTTCTCTCCAAAACTCTTGAACGTGCCGTCCTTGGTCAGCTCTCCCGCTATCTCTCTCAGAATGACCTTCTTGATCCAAATCAGTCAGGTTTCAAGACTAGTCATTCAACTGAGACTGCTCTTCTCTGTATCACGGAGGCGCTCCCGCACCGCTAAAGCTAACTCTCTCTCCTCTGCTCTCATCCTTCTAGACCTATCGGCTGCCTTCGATACTGTGAACCATCAGATCCTCCTCTCCACCCTCTCCGAGTTGGGCATCTCCGGCGCGGCCCACGCTTGGATTGCGTCCTACCTGACAGGTCGCTCCTACCAGGTGGGCGTGGCGAGAATCTGTCTCCTCACCACGCGCTCTCACCACTGGTGTCCCCCAGGGCTCTGTTCTAGGCCCTCTCCTATTCTCGCTATACACCAAGTCACTTGGCTCTGTCATAACCTCACATGGTCTCTCCTATCATTGCTATGCAGACGACACACAATTAATCTGTTCTCCTTTCCCCTTCTGATGACCAGGTGGCCAATCGCATCTCTGCATGTCTGGCAGACATATCAGTGTGGATGACGGATCCCACCTCAAGCTGAATCTCGGCAAGACGGAGCTGCTCTTCCTCCCGGGGAAGGACTGCCCGTTCCATGATTCGCCATCACGGTTGACAACTCCATTGTGTCCTCCTCCCAGAGCGCTAAGAACCTTGGCGTGATCTGGACAACAAACTGTCGTTCTCAACTAATATCAAGGCGGTGGCCCGTTCCTGTAGGTTCATGCTCTACAACATCCGCAGAGTACGGCCACTGCTCACACAGGAAGCGGCGCAGGTCCTAATCCAGGCACTTGTCATCTCCCGTCTGATTACTGCACCGCTGTTGGCCTGGGCTCCCCTGCCTGTGCCATTAAACCCCTACAACTCATCCAGAGAACGCCGTTGCGAGCCATCTAGTGTTCAACCTTCCCAAGTTCTCCTCACGTCACCCCGCTCCTCCGCTCTCCTCCACTGGCTTCAGTTGAAGCTCGCATCCGCTACAAGACCATGGTGCTTGCCTCACGGAGCTGTGAGGGGAACGGCACCTCAGTACTTCCAGGCTCTGATCAGGCCCTACACCCAAATAAGCACTGCGTTCATCCACCTTCTGGCCTGCTCGCTCTCCTACCACTGAGGAAGTACAGTTCCCCGCTCAGCTCAGTCAAAACTGCCCGCTGCTCTGGCTCCCCAATGGTGGAACAAACTCCCTCACGACGCCAGGACAGCGGAGTCAATCACCACCTTCCGGAGACACCTGAAACCCCACCTCTTTAAGGAATACCTAGGATAGATAAAGTAATCCTTCTCACCCCCTTAAAATATTTAGATGCACTATTGTAAAGTGGTTGTTCCACTGGATGTCATAAGGTGAATGCACCAATTTGTAAGTCGCTCTGGATAAGAGCGTCTGCTAAATGACTTAAATGTAATGTAAATGTCACCGTTGCATTGTGGGAAATGTAGTATTGGTGCGTGTAAAAGATCTGCGGGCTGCCGGCTTGCTGCGGTCTGCGGGCGGTTCTAATAATAAATCAAGATCATCTCAGGGGCCGAAAACCTTCTCGGTCGGATGTGGCCCGCGGGCCTTGACTCTGACATATGTGCCCTAGGGAACCCCT
>NW_025757138.1:0-2500 GCF_021184085.1 Oncorhynchus gorbuscha
TGCCACCACTATGCTTCACCGTAGTGATGGTGCCAGGTTTCCTCCAGACGTGATGCTTGGCATTCATGTCAAAAAAGTTCAATGTTGGCTCTAGATGGGCTGCCAAGTGCCTGTACTGGAGGAGTGGCCTTGTGCATGGCCACTCTACCATGGGGCTAGGCCTGATTGGTGGAGTGCTGAAAAGATAGCTGTCCTGTCCAGAAGGCTCCTCCCACCTCCACAGAGAGGAACCCGAGCTCAAGTCAGAGTGACCACCGACCCTTGGTCACCTCCCTGACCAAGGCCCTGTCATTACGGGTATTGGGTGTAGATTGATGCGGGTGGAAAAACATTCATTCCATTTTAAAATAATTACGTAACAAAATGTGGAGAAGGGTCTGAGTACTTCTCAATGCACGATAGATAGGATATATAAGATAGGACAGGATAGGATATATATATAGGATAGATATGATAGACAGATAGTTTAGGAAATTATAGATAGATAGGAATATATATGATAGATGGATAGATTAGATAGGATAGATATGATAGGATATAGATAGATAGATTGATAGGTCAGAGGAGATAGATAGATATATATGATAGATGGATAGGATTAGATAGATAGATATGATAGGATTGATAGGCAGAGGAGATAGGATAGATGGTCAATAATGATAAAGAATTCAAAAAGAGTTATAGATGGATCTCTGTACATCCTCAGCATCAGTCAGAAAAGATGAGACAGGGTTATAGATGGGACAGGGTTATAGATGGGACAGGAGTTATAAATAGAACAAGGTACAGACAAATAGAACAGGTATAAATAGAACAATGGGCCATAAATAGAACAAGAATTATAAATAGAACAGGAAATTATAAATAGAACAGAATTTATAAATAGAACAAGGTCAAAAGAACGAAAATTGCAAAATAGACAGAAATTATAAATAGAACTGCGGGCCATAGACGGACAAAGATTATAAATAGAACAGGGTTATAAATAGAACAAGGTATAAATGGAACATAATTATAAATGGGACAGGGCTATAAATGGGACAGGGCTATAAATAGAACAGGGTTATAGATGGGACAAATTTATAGATAGAACAGGGTATAAATGAGACAAGGTATAGATGGGACATGGATTATAGATGGGACAGGGTTATAGATGGGACAGGGTTATAAATAGGACAGGGTTATAGATAGGACATGGTTATAGATGGGACAGGGTTATAGATAAATAGAACATAATTATAAATAGAACGAGGTTATAGATGAGACATAGTTATAGATAGGACAGGAGTTATAAATAGAACAAAATTATAAATAGAACAAGGGTATAGATGGGACAGGGTTATAGATAGGACGCAGTATATAGATTTGCAAATATTTATATGTATTTATTTATTGCAAATAAATTATTAAAATCCTACAATGTGATTTTATGGATGTATTTTTCTCATTTGTCTGTCATAGTTGAAATTGTACCTATGATGAGTACAGGCCTCTCTCATCTTTTTAAGTGGGAGAACTTGCACAATTGGTGGCTGACTAAATACTTTTTGCCCACTGTATATAGAGGGGACAGGGGTTATAGATGGGACAGGGTTATAGATGGGACAGATATATAGATGGGACAGGTATATAGATGGGACATGGTTATAGATGGGACAGGGTTATAGATAGGACAGGGTTATAGATGGGACATGGTTATAGATGGGACATGGTTATAGATGGAACAGAGGTTGCAAATAGAACGAGTTATAAATGAGACGAATATAGATAGAACGGAAATATATAAATAGGACAGGGTTATAGAAAGATTTATAGATGGGACAGGGTTATAGATGGGACAGGGTTATAAATAGAACAGGGTATAAATAGAACAAGGTATAGATAGAACAGGGTTATAAATGGGACAGGGTTATAAATAGGACAGGGTTATAAATAGGACAGGGTTATAGATGGGAACAGGGTTATAAATGGGACAGGGTTATAAATAGGACAGGGTTATAGATGGGACAGGGTTATAAATAGGACAGAATTTATAAATAGGACAAGTTATAAATGGGACAAGGTTATAGATAGGACAGGGTTATAAATAGGACAGGGTTATAAATGGGACAGGGTTATAGATGGGACAGGGTTATAAATAGGACAGGGTTATAGATGGGACAGGGTTATAGATGGGACGGGGTTATAGATGGGGACAGGGTTATAGATGGGACAGGGTTATAGATGGGACAGGGTTATATATGTCGATGGGGCGATCTGCAGCCGGATGCTCTCTCTGGGAGCTCCAGGCCCCAGGCCCTGTCATCACACCCAGGATCAAAGCCTCTGGCTGGGCTGCTCTCGCCGCTCTCTCCTCTCTCCCTGTGTGACTGACTGACTAGCTGACTGGCTGGCACACAGACACACACGCTGGCAGGGCCTTTCATTCAATATTCTCACTGTAGCTCAGGTGGGCGATGGGGGAGGGCTGAGGAGGGGGGGATTAGAAGTTACTTTGCTC
>NW_025757139.1:0-5850 GCF_021184085.1 Oncorhynchus gorbuscha
GTGTTATGCAGGTGAATGAGGACCCAAAAGCAACTTGGCGAAAACAGAGTCTTTAATCCAGTAAAGTAATTCTACAAACATAAGACATAATTCCGCTCGTAATGACGAGAACAGACTGGAGACTCGATCTTGAACTGCAGGTTGCCTCGGAAGGCACTTGAACTTAGCAGACTCAGACACCTGCTCACCACGCAGCATCTGAGGGAAACACGACACGACAGGGCGATACACAAACACAACACGGTGAACAATAGACAAGGATGCGACAAGGACAGAAGTGGAAAACAAGGGGAGAAATAGGGACTCTAATCAGAGAAGACAAAACAGGAACAGGTGTAAAAAGACTAAATGAGTGAGTTAGGAGAATGAGGAACAGCTGGGAGCAGGAACGGAACGACAGAGAGAGAGGAGAGAGGGAGGGGGAGAGAGGGATAGAAAAAGGGAACGAACCTAATAAGACCAGCAGGGGGGGGAAACGAACAGAAGGAAAGCATAATGACAAGACAATATATGACAAAACATGACAGTACCCCCACTCACCGAGCGCCTCCTGGCGCTCTCGAGGAGGAACACTTTGGCGGCGCGGAGGAAATCATAGATCACAAACGGTCCAGCACGTCCCGAGAAAGAACCCAACTCCTCTCCTCAGGACCGTAATGGAAAACGATAAAAAGGGAAACTAGGGTACTACTCTAAAAAAAAATGAGACACGGGTAGAGAACTGAAAGCTTAGAGCAAACAGGACCAAACAGGCCAGGAGAGTAACAACTAGGGACAGACTGAGACACAGCAAGGGCAGGAACAAGAACAGGAGAGATGCGATGGCAGGGAACAGACTGAGACCCAGCAAGACCAGGAGCAGAAGCAAAAAAAAATTTACCAGATTTCTTCTGCGCGCAGTCTGAACACGCAGCCCACGAAACGGCGCGTGTCACGCTCCTGAGTAGGCCACCAAAACCGCTGGCGAATAGAAGCAAGCGTACCGAACGCCGGGATGGCCAGCTAACTTGGCAGAGTGAGCCCACTGAAGAACAGCCAGACGAGTAGAAACAGGAACGAAAAAGAAGGTTACTAGGACAAGCGCGCGGCGACGCAGTGTGCGTGAGTGCTTGCTTAACCTGTCTCTCAATTCCCCAGACAGTCAACCCGACAACACGCCCAACAGGAAGGATCCCCTCGGGATCGGTAGAAGCCACAGCAGAACTAAAGAGACGGGATAAAGCATGAGGCTTGGTGTTCTTAGTACCCGGGCAATAAGAAATAACGAACTCGAAACGAGCGAAAAACAACGCCCAACGAGCATGACGCGCATTCAGTCGTTTGGCAGAACGGATGTACTCAAGGTTCCTTTGGTCAGTCCAAACGACAAAAGGAACGGATATCGCCCTCCAACCACTGTCGCCATTTGCCTAGGGCTAAACGGATGGCGAGCAGTTCGCGGTTAGCCACATCATAGTTACGTTCCGACGGTGACAGGCGATGAGAAAAATACGCACAAGGGTGGACCCCATCGTCAGTATCGGAGGGAGCTGGGACAGAATGGCTCCCACGCCCACCCCTGACTGGGCGTCAACCTCAACAATAAACTGTTTAGTGACGTCAGGTGCAACAAGGATAGGAGCGGATGCAAAACGCTTCTTAAAGAGATCAGAACAACAATCATACGACCGGTGAGGAGGAAGGGAGTTGGTTCTGGACCGACTGAAGACCGTGCGCAGACCATGATATTCCTCCGGCACTCCTGTCAAATCACCAGGTTCCTCCTGAGAAGAGGGGACAGAACAAACAGGAGAAATAGCAGACATTAAACACGTCACATGACAAGAAGCGTTCCAGGAAAGGATAGAATTACTAGACCAATCAAAAGAAGGATTATGACACACTAGCAAGGGCAGGAACAAGAACAGGAGAGATGCGATGGCACGGAACAGACTGAGACCCAGCAAGACCAGGAGCAGAAGCAGAAAATTTGGTACCAGACTTCTTCAGCGCGCAGTCTGAACACTGCAGCAGCAGAATGGCCAGTGTGCTCCTGAGGGACAGGGTGGCGAATCATCATGCAAGGTTCTTGGCGGGGATGGCCAGCTCAACCTCCCATGGTGAGCCCACTGAAGAACAGCCAGGGAGGAAGAGCAGCGCACACTTAGAAGGTTACTAGGACAACCGAATAGGACAGTGATATGTCTGCCAGATAAACCTGTCTCTCAATTCCCCAGACCAACCCGACAACAGGGGGAACAGGAAGGATCCCCTGGGATCGGTAGAAGCCACAGCAGAACTAAAAGAGACGGGATAAAGCAGCCCAGGCTTGGTGTTCTTAGTACCCGGGCAATAGAGAAATAAGAACTCAAACCATCCTGAAAGACAAGCCCAACGAGCATGAGCCCATTCAGAGGAGATCAGTTTGGCAGAACGGACAACTCAAGGTTCCCTTTGGTCAGTCCAAACGACAAAGGAAGGAGGTCAACCCCCTCCAACCACTGTCGCCATTTGCCTAGGGCTAAACGGATGGCGAGCAGTTCGCGGTTAGCCACATCATAGCCCCGTTCCGACGGTGACAGGCGATGAGAAAGTACGAAACAAGGGTGGACCCCATCAGAGTCAGCATCGGAGCGCTGGGACAGAATGGCTCCGTTCACTTCCCACCTGGACGCAGTCAACCTCAACAATAAACTGTTTAGTGACGTCAGGTGCAACAAGGTTTTTTAGAGCGGATGCAAAACGCTTCTTAAAGAGATCAGAACAACAATCATACGACCGGTGAGGAGGAAGGAGTTGGTTCTGGACCGACTGAAGACCGTAGCGCAGACCATGATATTCCCTCCGGCACTCCTGTCAAATCACCAGGTTCCTCCTGAGAAGAGGGGACAGAACAAACAGGAGAAATAGCAGACATTAAACACGTCACATGACAAGAAACGTTCCAGGAAAGGATAGCACTTACTAGACCAATCAAAAATGGTTTATGACACTAGCAAGAGGCAGGAACAAGAACAGGCTTTATCCGGATGGCAGGGAACAGACTGAGACCCACCTAGACCAGGAGCAGAAGCAGAAAATTTTTCCAGACTTTTTGGCAGCAGTCTGAACACGCAGAGGAAGCGGCGCGTGTCACGCTCTGAGTAGGCCACCAAAATTCTGGCAATAGAAGCAAGCGTACCCCGAACGCCGGGATGGCCAGCTAACTTGGCAGAGTGAGCCCACTGAAGAACAGCCAGACAGTAGAAACAGGAACGAAAAGAAGGTTACTAGGACAAGCGCGCGGCCGAGTGTGAGTGAGTTTGCAACCTGTCTCTCAATTCCCAGACAGTCAACCCGACAACACGCCCAACAGGAAGGATCCCCTCGGGATGGTAGAAACCACAGCAGAACTAAAGAGACTGGGATAAAGCATGAGGCTTGGTGTTCTTAGTACCCGGGCAATAAGAAATAACGAACTCAAACGAGCGAAAAACAACGCCCAACGAGCATGACGCGCATTCAGTCGTTTGGCAGAACGGATGTACTCAAGGTTCCTTTGGTCAGTCCAAACGACAAAAGGAACGGTCGCCCTCCAACCACTGTCGCCATTTGCCTAGGGCTAAACGGATGGCGAGCAGTTCGCGGTTAGCCACATCATAGTTACGTTCCGACGGTGACAGGCGATGAGAAAAATACGCACAAGGGTGGACCCCATCGTCAGTATCGGAGCGCTGGGACAGAATGGCTCCCACGCCCACCCCGACGCGTCAACCTCAACAATAAACTGTTTAGTGACGTCAGGTGCAACAAGGATAGGAGCGGATGCAAAACGCTTCTTAAAGAGATCAGAACAACAATCATACGACCGGTGAGGAGGAAGGGAGTTGGTTCTGGACCGACTGAAGACCGTGCGCAGACCATGATATTCCTCCGGCACTCCTGTCAAATCACCAGGTTCCTCCTGTGAAGAGGGGACAGAACAAACAGGAGAAATAGCAGACATTAAACACTTCACATGACAAGAAACGTTCCAGGAAAGGATAGAATTACTAGACCAATCAAAAGAAGGATTATGACACACTAGCCAGGGATGACCCAAAACAACAGGTGTAAAAGGTGAACAAAAAATCAAAAAGAAATGGTCTCACTATGGTTACCAGATACAGTGAGGGTTAAAGGTAGTGTTTCATATAATATACTGGGAGAGGACTACCATCCAAGGCAAACATGACCGTGGGCTCCCTAACTGTCTGAGAGGAATGTCATGTTCCCGCGCCCAGGCTTCGTCCATAAAACAGCCCTCTGCCCCAGAGTCTATTAATGCACTGCAGGAAGCTGCCGATCCGGTCCAGCGTAGATGGACCGGTAAGGTAGTACATGTACTTGACGGAGAGGACCGTCTAGTAGCGCTTATCAGTCGCCCTCCGCTTACTGATGAGCTCTGGCCTAACTGGACATGAAATGACAAAATGACCAGCGGAACCGCAATAGAGACAGAGGCGGTTGGTGATTCTCCGTTCCCTCTCCTTAGTCGAGATGCGAATACCCCCAGCTGCATGGGCTCAACACCTGAGTCAGTGGGGAAAGACGGTAGTGTCGGAGAGAGGGGAGACACAGTTAACGCGAGCTCTCTTCTATGAGCTCGGTGACGAAGATCTACCCGTCGTTCAATGCGAATAGCGAGTTCAATCAAAGAATCCACGCTGGATGGAACCTCCCGAGAGAGAATCTCATCCTTAACCTTAGCGTGGAGTCCCTCCAGAAAACGAGTGAGCAACGCCTGCTCGTTCCAGTTACTGGAGGCAGCAAGAGTGCGAAACTCTATAGAGTAATCCGTTATGGATCGATTACCTTGACATAGGGAAGACAGGGACCAGGGAAGCTTCTTTCCCAAAAACTGAGCGATCAAAAACCCTTATCATCTCCTCTTTAAAGTTCAGATAATTGTTAGTACACTCAGCGCTTGCCTCCCAGATAGCTGTGCCCCACTGCCGAGCCCGACCAGTAAGGAGTGATATGACGTAGGCAATCCGAGCTCTCTCTCTTGAGTATGTGTTGGGTTGGAGAGAGAACACTATATCACACTGGGTGAGAAAGGAGCGGCACTCAGTGGGCTGCCCAGAATAACATGGTGGGTTATTAACCCTAGGTTCCGGAGAGCTCGGAAGAACCGGAAGTAGCTGGTGCACGAGACGAAGACTCTGATACTGTCCTGAGAGGTCGGAGACCTGGCGGCCAGGGTCTCAACGGCATGTCGAGCAGCAGACAATTCCTGCTCGTGTCTGCCGAGCACGCTCCCTGGAACTCGAGAGTAGAGTAGAGAGAATCCATAGTCGCTGGGTCCATTCTTGGTCGGATCCTTCTGTTATGCAGGTGAATGAGGACCCAAAAGCAACTTGGCGAAAACAGAGTCTTTAATCCAGTAAAGTAATTCTACAAACATAAGACATAATTCCGCTCGTAATGACGAGAACAGACTGGAGACTCGATCTAGAACAGCAGGTTGCCTCGGGAAGGCACTTGAACTTAGCAGACTCAGACACCTGCTCACCACGCAGCATCTGAGGGAAACACGACACGACAGGGCGATACACAAACACAACACGGTGAACAATAGACAAGGATCCGACAAGGACAGAAGTGGAAAACAAGGGGAGAAATAGGGACTCTAATCAGAAGACAAAACAGGGAACAGGTGTAAAAAGACTAAATGAGTGAGTTAGGAGAATGAGGAACAGCTGGGAGCAGGAACGGAACGACAGAGAGAGGAGAGAGAGGGAGGGGGAGAGAGAGGGGATAGAAAAAGGGAAACGAACCTAATAAGACCAGCAGGGGGAAACGAACAGAAGGGAAAGCATAATGACAAGAGAATATATGACAAAACATGAC
>NW_025757140.1:0-5849 GCF_021184085.1 Oncorhynchus gorbuscha
GTGTGTTTTAGGGCAGGTGATAGGAATTGTTCTGTGTGTTTTAGGGCAGGTAATAGGAATTGTTCTGTGTGTTTTAGGGCAGGTGATAGGAATTGTTTTGTGTGGTCGTTATATTATTGATTATCATTAACTGATTGATGGTATCATTGTGCTTTCACAATGCCTCTCTCTCTCTCTCTCTCTGTAGTTACGAGAAACGACTTTACTGATGGAGGGGCCAGAAAGAAGCGGACTAGGGCCGCCCCCAACACCCCCACCCCCGTTGTGACCAAACGTACCCGCCACATCTGACACCCACCTCATCACTCTCCCTGCTGACTCCCACACACCCCACGGGAGAGGTCTGGGGGAGCACCTGCAAAACAAACACCATCACCTGGGAAACATGGGATTTTGCACTTACGAAGCGGAACATCAGGGTTTTCACCATAACCCCCTCCCAGAATACCGGTCCCCTTGGGGTGTGTGAGAGCGTGTTGAAGGAAGTGTGTGAGAGAGTGTGTGAGGACAAACTCGGTGAAGAAGGTGCTGTTATGCTATCTTCCTCTTCCTGGTGAAACTGAGAGAGCCATGCTGTCACCCCTCTGTATTCTCTGGGATCTGCTCGTACCGCACCTCCACATCAGAAGCCACAAACATCCCAATTAAACTATATATATATATATATATATGTGGAAAAACACTTGTCTTGCTACTCTGTGTGCAAGTGTATTGTGGCAATGCTCCTTTATCTATGTAGTTAGCTCTGTTTCTGCAGAAAGATGTTAACTGCTTTGAGAAAAGTAGACTGTTCTGTTAAACTTTTGACTGTGATTCAACCGACAGACTCATTAGCTGGGATTCTAGACTAGGTGACGTTCCCTCGCTGTAGTGGCCATGTCATACCCCCCCTTAGTCGACGTGAACCAATCAACTAGTGGCCTATCACAATGCTTCTAGTGTGTTGAGAGCACGGTTGGGGCCAAAAGATAGACATCGGCCATAGATCGGCACCACAGTGTCGGTCTCCGATAGGTAATGCGATAATCTTTTAGACTGGAATAAAACAAGTTTAGAGAATTGTTTGATTTAAAAGCTGCAGAGCAAGGTTCCCCAACTGGTAGCCCACGTGCCAAATTTGACCCACGTGGTTTCATTTGGCCCCCCGGTAAATAAATAATTATTATGTTTGGAACAAAGAGTGTAATACCAGTTAATCAGAACCAAGTGATTTTAAATTTGGATATCTGTTCCCAAGTATTCCTACAGATAATACAGAGATGTCATCGTATACTAAGTAAGCAGAGTTTGAAATGATTGTTTAAGTTATCTGTTTGGGCCTCCTGCGGTCAATTACAGTCTACAAATGATTTGTAATTATGTTCCGGCCCCTGCCCATCCACCCAAGAAATCGTCCACGCAGCTGAATCTAGTTGACGATCTCTGCTGAAGAAAGTCCCAGTGGCTCGAAGGAGCATGAAGGGTTTTTGACCATGCATGCTTTTTAGTTTTTTAAAGCCTCAACACGGCTCTATTTATATTAAGCTTTTTCTATTTCGTACATACTGCCAAATGTATCAATATGCTCTCTGTTACACTTTGGTGTTATTAATACTAAGCCCAAATTTAAAACTCTGAATCGCCAGCAATGTAGTCCCTCGCTCCACCCCTGTCCCAGATTGTGGCATCCAGTGCTAGCAGCTTTGACCTGCTCAGATTACCAGAGATATGCCTTGAAATGGGGGTCGATGATGACCGCACACGACAGAAAGTGTTAAATTCCCGTAAGAACTGTGTATGTGCATGGCGCTATACATCCTCTGCTTGCCCCTTCTCACTGAGATACCGTATCTTTATCATTCAGCTTGTGTAGGAATAGATTTTTTTCTAACTTTTTTTAAGTAAACAATGTCTTTTTTGCCAGATGTTTTTTAGGATGTCTCTAAGCTGTAGGAGTGACTTTCTTTCCGTTTTGTGCGAATGTACTTTGCCCTACCGGGACCTCACTTGACTAACAGTACTCTTACAGTTGACATGAATATTAAGTAAATATGTACATGAAGATGTATGGAGAATTATATACCTGTATCCTGTTTGAAATGGTTGTTTGCAGTCTCCACCTTTAGTTCTGAAATCTCCACTGATTAAGAAACAGGCCTTGTTTACAATGGGATTACAACAGAAACCGGTCCCTAATGCTGTAAAACAATAAAAGTCCAAATATGTTGATTTGTGGGTTGTTATTAAGGACTGGGAATTGCCAGGACGTCAGGATACAATATATTGTCACGATACTTGTGCTGATACAATATGTATTACAATTCTACATGTATTGCGATTCAATGTTTAAACATATTTCTCACCATATGTCTGCTGCAGAGGGGACAAGAGTGTGAGTTTTGATCAGTCGTGGAAGTAAAAAAGTGTTGAATACAAACTGTCTACCTAATTTGAAAAGATGGAGATCAAACTATGAAGTAAAAATACTGGTGTTTTGGGGCAGATACAGCCAACTGGTGCAAAAATAATATTGCGTTGTCAAAATAATATCCCCAAATGTAACTAGAAGATATGTTATACATGACCTGAAACTTGGTGAAAACAAAACATGCACACTTAAATGTTGACATTTCTCTTTATTTAATCATGCTTTGAGTAAAGTATTTTTTTAAAAACATTAATAAAATATCAATTGCTCATATAAAATGTACTGTGTGTCAGTCCGAAGTTAAAGCACAATAGTGGTGCTGAACCTACCAGTATAGTTCTGTTGCCCGCTACAATGTTGCCTTTAGTTCAAATCAAAGCTTTCCTTTATTGGATGGATCTTGAAGCACATCTCTAACATGTCTATTCTTCATGTAGAGGCTCACAAATACACTATATTTACTGAATTGAAACAATCGCATTATCAACAATCTTACTTGCTAAATGTAAAGCACATTTGTTTTTGATTAGTCCCAGTAGCTTCCCAGTTGGTAGAGTTATGGTGCTGGCAATACTAGGTTTGATGCCCACAGGGAACCAGTATGGAGAACAAAGTATATAGAATGTGTATGCACCACAATCTGTTAAGTATGTTAAAATAAGATTTTCAGTAGTCAAAGTATGCTTATTTCAATCACAGTATGTATTGAAATAAGAAGGTTTTGCTTTCCTGTGCCCTCTTTGAAATGCACAGGAAAAACAACTTTATTAACGTATCAAACTTCATCATCCAATAGGAAATGTGAAAAAAAATGTCACAAATTTCTCCTTGGCATGTGGCATTCTGTGGCACATAAAAGACTCCTTTCAACATTCACAAACATTCCTCAGTTCATTTACTCAAACATTTGGCACTATTTTACCTTTCTGACAATGAAGAACATGAATCAAACCGCTTGTGGCTCCTTACAGATCGTGACACCATCTTGAATCCTTCTTCACAACACCTATTTCAGTCCAGTCCTCAGCCTTAGCCCTTGACTGTTGGAGAGCTCTGCCTACAGGTCAATTGTCTCACTGCAGATGCTCATCGCATCAATCTGTCTGCAGACATTGATGAACTCCTCTGTGTACGGACCGGTCCGTGGTGACTCTAGGTCAAGACTCTCCTGTGAGGCTGACCCCAGTGTGCGATAGTGTCTCTGCATGTGTGAGCCCTGGGTGGCTGGAGGCTGTATGCGGGGCTTGAGCTGCCGCCCAGGGGATGAGGGTTGGGCGTGCCCCTCTGGGCTGGAACAAAGGACCAGAAAGACCCCTAATGAGGGTCTGTACAAGCAGCAGGGAGGGAGGAACTTCCTCCAGCGTTTCTGGGGAAGAGGAGTTGGAGGACAGGGAGGGAGATGCCAGTGGAGCACCCAGGATGGTGTTGCCTGCCATAGGTCGGTTTTGGTAGATGGTTTGGGGGAGGAGGGGGCATCTCCACGAGGAGGTTTCAGTCCGGTACAGGCCTGGGTCAGCTGAGAGGGTCTCTCAAGTAGCCTGGCCACCATTGGGCAGGGGTGGATGTGGAGTAGGGGATGTTGAGTGACAGGTCACTGCAGCAAAAGGGTATGGACGATCTGAAGAGGCTTATGGGAAAGAGGTCCTCGCTGAAGAGCGCCTCATCAATACTACGGCGCAGGTTGATGGGCGATGGCGGCCGCAGGTCAGCCGTGGAGTCACTGGTGAAGGAGGAACCCCCGGACGCCTCTCCACCACACCTGTCCTCGGGCTTGCTGGAGCCAGGCAGATCCAAATTCAGGTCCAGGTCTCTGTAAGCCAAGGCCCGGTTGCTGTGGTACAGGAGGTCCAGGCCGTTCAAGCTGCTGCCTAGCCTTTCATCCATCAGCGTGTAGAGGGGCAGGCACTCTGTCTCCCCGTGCCCAATGTCACAGATGGCCAGCTTCTCCTGCTGGCTCAGGGTCCACTGGTAGGTTCCCGGCATAATGGGCGACTTAATCGCCAGCAGCTCCGTCCAGCAGCTTCCAGGCTGGGGAAGGTGGTCAGAGCAGTAGATTGGCTGGGCCACCACCAGGGCTAAGGTGAGACAAACTCCGGCCTCACAAACCCTGCAGCTGAGCTGGAAGGTCCACCAAGGCCAGGGGCGGAACACATCTGCTCCTCCGGCGAGCCCCAGAGAGTGGAGCATGGCGTACAGCTGCAGCCCGGCACATGCCAGGCAGAACAGAGCCGAAAGGCACACTGTCGCAGCCGCACGGTCCCAGTCCCTGCTCTCTGCGAATGGACAGCGGTTGTATCGCTCAGCTGGCGTGGGCGAGGTGTTATTCAGGTGGTAAATGTGCTTTGAATCCGCCCGTACGTAGCAGAAGAACACAAAATAGGCGACCGATAGAAAAGAAACCAGCGCCACAAACGTTCCCCTGGAGATGAGCGAGATGAAGAGGCAGAAGGGCGTCCTCCTCTGGTAGAGCCTCAGCAAGGCTACAGGACCAAAAGCTGCTGCGAAGTGCAGCAACACCAGACAGGCCAGGAAACAGGGTCTCTGGAAGGCTGAGTAGGATAGCTGCATTCTGGAGCGCATAGAGAGGAGCAGGAAGACCAGGCCGAAGGCTGCAGTCAGGCAGGGGAACGGAGCTTCGTAGAGCAGCAGGGAGGCCTCGGTGGAGGGCAGCCGGTCCTGGTGGCCGTAGGCATCGTAGAGGAGGGAGAAAGCCCTGGTACACCCTGCAGCCAGGAGGAAGACGCTGACCAGGCCGAAGTAGCCACAGCCGGAAGGGCAGCGCAGGGGCAGGCACAGCAGGTTGAGCGTCGAGGCCAGGGTCACCATGGCGAAGATGGAGCCCAGACCGTACACGTGTGCATCCCAGGCTAACCCCCAGGCGGCCATAGCGCTGTTCCAATCAGAGTGCAGGGATATGAACATGGGCCGGGACGGAATCAGGAAGGGGTTATTTGATTGGTTTGCGGAGGGGGTGTTGGCGGTGGGGAGCACGTCAGAGGTGGTAAGCGGCGCCCAGGTGTCGGAGATATTGCAGATTCCCGAACGTTCCTGATTGCAGTCTGGGAGGTAGGTGGCTTCACTACCCATTGGGTCAGATAGCCAGTCTTCAGCATCAGGAAGGTTACCTGAAAAAAACATTGAGAAAATATAGAATTTCGATTCCATAAAAAGTTGATCGCTTCCTAAAAAGCAATTTGTCATGAGGTTTGACATGTGAAATCCACCTGTGTTCATCTGACCGTCCCAAATATAGATCAATGCCATATGCAGCAGCGTCTATACAGCACAATGCTGCACAGCCACATCGTCCTCAGGATGCTGTTTTCTGATAACAGCATAGTAATACAATTTACCAGCAGAGGGCAACACCCAAGAGAGTCCATCCTAAACAGGCACACATGAGAATACACAACGTTTACTCAACATTCGAGCCTAGACACTA
>NW_025757141.1:0-5846 GCF_021184085.1 Oncorhynchus gorbuscha
TACAACATATAAACCTATGTCACACCCTGGCCTACCCAAACATATAACAAAAACACAAGATACAATGACCAAGGCGTGACACATATTATATATATACATTATACATTATACATATTATATATATACACATTATTATATATATAATATTATATATACACATTATAAATGACTTAATATTAAATATACACATTTATATATACACATATTATATATATACACATTATATATACATATTATATATATACATATTATATATATACATATTATATATACACATTATATATATACATATTATATATACATATTATATATATACATATTATATATATACACATTATATATATATATACATTATATATATACACATTATATATATACATATTATATATATACATATTATATATATACATATTATATACATATTATATATATACATATTATATATATATACATATTATATTATATATATACATTATTATATATATATATGTGTTGTGGTTCTCAGTCGTTGGGTTAGATACATTTATATGTACTATATATACATATATTGTTGTGTGTACACATTATATATATACGTATGGGTTAGATAGTTTGACTGGTACTATATATATGCATATATACACACACATTATATATATACACATTATATATATATATTATATATATATACATATTATATATATACATATTATATATACACATTATATATATACATATTATTTATACATATGGTATATATATATATATGTGTGTTGTGGTTTACAGCTGTTGGGTTAGATAGTTTGACTGGTACTATCTACGTATGTTGTGGTTCGGATCGAACCCACGTTGGGTTACAAGTAGTTTGACTGGTACACATTATATATATATGTGTTGTGTGTAGGGTGGTTGTCACGTTGGGTTAGATAGTTTGACTGGTACTATATTATATATGTGTTGTGGTTCTCAACCGTTGGGTTATATGGTTAACTGGTACTATAGTATATGATATTTGACTGGTACTATATATGTGTTGTGGTCCTCAGCCGTTGGGTTAGATAGTTTGACTGGTACTATATATATATATAGATATGTGTGTTATATGTTGTGGTCCTCAGCCGTTGGGTTAGATAGTTTGACTGGTACTATATATATATATATGTTAGATAGTTTGACTGGTCCTCAGCCGTTGGGTTAGATAGTTTGACTGCTCTATATATATATATGTATGTTGTGGTTCTCAGCCGTTGGGTTAGATAGTTTTGACTGGTACTATATATATATATATATATATGTTTGTGGTTCTCAGCCGTTGGGTTAGATAGTTTGACTGGTACTATATATATGTGTTGTGTAGGGTTGTCAACCGTTAAGGTTAGATAGTTTGACTGGTACTATATATATATGTGTTGTGGTTCTCAGCCGTTGGGTTAGATAGTTTGACTGGTACTATATATATGTTCTGTTGGGTTAGATGTTTAGGTACTATATATATATATGTGGTTGTCAGTCGTTGCTAGGTTGACTGGATAGTTTGACTGGTACTATGGACTGGTATATATATGTGTTGTGGTTCTCAGCCGTTGGGTTAGATAGTTTGACTGGTACTATATATATGTGTTGTTGTGGTTCTCAGCCGTTGGGTTAGATAGTTTGACTGGTACTATATATATATGTGTTGTGGTTCTCAGCCGTTGGGTTAGATAGTTTGACTGGTACTATATATATGTGTGTTGTGGTTCTCAGTCGTTGGGGTTAGATAGTTTGACTGGTACTATATATGTTGTGGTTCTCAGTTTCTGGGTTATAGTTTATGTGTGTTGTGGTTCTCAGTCGTTGGGTTAGATAGTTTGACTGGTACTATATATATATGTGTGTGTTGTGGTTCTCAGTCGTTGGGTTAGATAGTTTGACTGGTACTATATATATATATGTGTGTTGTGGTTCTCAGTCGTTGGGTTAGATAGTTTGACTGGTACTATATATATATATGTGTGTTGTGGTTCTCAGTCGTTGGGTTAGATAGTTTGACTGGTACTATATATATATATGTGTGTTGTGGTTCTCAGCCGTTGGGTTAGATAGTTTGACTGGTACTATATATATATATATATATATATATATATATATATATATATGTTGTGGTTCTCAGCCGTTGGGTTAGATAGTTTGACTGGTACTATATATATATATATGTTGTGGTTCTCAGCCGTTGGGTTAGATAGTTTGACTGGTACTATATATATATATATATATATGTTGTGGTTCTCAGCCGTTGGGTTAGATAGTTTGACTGGTACTATATATATATGTGTTGTGTGTAGGGTGGTTGTCAGCCGTTGGGTTAGATAGTTTGACTGGTACTATATATATGTGTTGTGGTTCTCAGCCGTTGGGTTAGATAGTTTGACATGTACTATATATATATATGTGTTGTGTGTAGGGTGGTTGTCAGCCGTTGGGTTAGATAGTTTGACTGGTACTATATATATATATGTGTGTTGTGGTTCTCAGTCGTTGGGTTAGATAGTTTGACTGGTACTATATATATATGTTGTGGTTCTCAGCCGTTGGGTTAGATAGTTTGACTGGTACTATATATATATGTTGTGGTCCTCAGCCGTTGGGTTAGATAGTTTGACTGGTACTATATATATATGTGTGTTGTGGTTTACAGCTGTTGGGTTAGATAGTTTGACTGGTACTATATATATATGTTGTGGTTCTCAGCCGTTGGGTTAGATAGTTTGACTGGTACTATATATATATATATGTTGTGGTTCTCAGCCGTTGGGTTAGATAGTTTGACTGGTACTATATATATATGTGTTGTGTGTAGGGTGGTTGTCAGCCGTTGGGTTAGATAGTTTGACTGGTACTATATATATGTGTTGTGGTTCTCAGCCGTTGGGTTAGATAGTTTGACTGGTACTATATATATATGTTGTGGTTCTCAGCCGTTGGGTTAGATAGTTTGACTGGTACTATATATATATGTTGTGGTCCTCAGCCGTTGGGTTAGATAGTTTGACTGGTACTATATGTATATATGTGTGTTGTGGTTTACAGCTGTTGGGTTAGATAGTTTGACTGGTACTATATATATATGTTGTGGTTCTCAGTCGTTGGGTTAGATAGTTTGACTGGTACTATATATATATATATGTTGTGGTTCTCAGCCGTTGGGTTAGATAGTTTGACTGGTACTATATATATATATATATATGTTGTGGTTCTCAGCCGTTGGGTTAGATAGTTTGACTGGTACTATATATATATGTGTTGTGTGTAGGGTGGTTGTCAGCCGTTGGGTTAGATAGTTTGACTGGTACTATATATATATATGTGTTGTGGTTCTCAGCCGTTGGGTTAGATAGTTTGACTGGTACTATATATATATGTGTTGTGGTTCTCAGCCGTTGGGTTAGATAGTTTGACTGGTACTATATATATATGTGTGTGTTGTGGTTCTCAGTCGTTGGGTTAGATAGTTTGACTGGTACTATATATATATATGTGTGTTGTGGTTCTCAGTCGTTGGGTTAGATAGTTTGACTGGTACTATATATATATATATATATATGTGTTGTGGTTCTCAGCCATTGGGTTAGATAGTTTGACTGGTACTATATATATATATATATATATATATGTTGTGGTTCTCAGCCGTTGGGTTAGATAGTTTGACTGGTACTATATATATATATATATATGTGTTGTGGTTCTCAGTCGTTGGGTTAGATAGTTTGACTGGTACTATATATATATGTTGTGGTTCTCAGCCGTTGGGTTAGATAGTTTGACTGGTACTATATATATATGTTGTGGTTCTCAGCCGTTGGGTTAGATAGTTTGACTGGTACTATATATATAGTGTTGTGGTTCTCAGCCGTTGGGTTAGATAGTTTGACTGGTACTATATATATATGTGTGTGTTGTGGTTCTCAGTCGTTGGGTTAGATAGTTTGACTGGTACTATATATATATATGTGTGTTGTGGTTCTCAGTCGTTGGGTTAGATAGTTTGACTGGTACTATATATATATATGTGTGTTGTGGTTCTCAGTCGTTGGGTTAGATAGTTTGACTGGTACTATATATATGTGTGTTGTGTGTAGGGTGGTTCTCAGTCGTTGGGTTAGATAGTTATATATATATATATATATATATATGTGTGTGTGTGTAGGGTGGTTCTCAGCCGTTGGGTTAGATAGTTTGACTGGTACTATATATATATGTTGTGGTTCTCAGCCGTTGGGTTAGATAGTTTGACTGGTACTATATATATATGTTGTGGTTCTCAGTCGTTGGGTTAGATAGTTTGACTGGTACTATATATGTGTTGTGGTTCTCAGCCGTTGGGTTAGATAGTTTGACTGGTACTATATATATATATGTGTTGTGGTTCTCAGCCGTTGTTAGATAGTTTGACTGGTACTATATATATATATATGTGTTGTGGTTCAGCCGTTGGGTTAGATAGTTTGACTGGTACTATACTGGTACTATATATATATATGTGTTGTGGTTCTCAGCCATTGCTAGATAGTTTGACTGGTACTATATATATATATATGTTGTGGTTCTCAGCCGTTGGGTTAGATAGTTTGACTGGTACTATATATATATATATGTGTTGTGGTTCTTACGTTGCTGTCAGATAGTTTGACTGGTACTATATATATGTGTTGTGGTTCTCAGCCGTTGGGTTAGATAGTTTGACTGGTACTATATATATGTTGTGGTTCTCAGTCGTTGGGTTAGATAGTTTGACTGGTACTATATATATATATATATATGTGTTGTGGTTCTCAGCCGTTGGGTTAGATAGTTTGACTGGTACTATATATATGTGTTGTGGTTCTCAGCCGTTGGGTTAGATAGTTTGACTGGTACTATATATATATATATATGTTGTGTGTAGGGTGGTTCTCAGCCGTTGGGTTAGATAGTTATATATATATATATATATATATGTGTTGTGGTTAGATAGTTATATATATATATATATATATGTTTTGTGTGTAGGGTGGTTGAGGGTGAACGTCAGTGTTCCTGGGACCATCATCAGACTTCCCTTCCCTCAGGCTGCTACCTGGTACCTCACCTTACAACTCTTCTGCAACAGGTACCGTCCTCACCACAGCTGTCTGGATCTAATGTCTCTATCTAATGTCTCTACAGTAGTGACTGGTAATATATCACCACAGATGTCTCTACAGTAGTGACTGGTAATATATCACCACAGCTGTCTGATCTAATGTCTCTACAGTAGTGACTGGTAATATATCACCACAGATGTCTCTATCTAATGTCTCTAAAGTAGTGACTGGTAATATATCACCACAGCTGTCTGGATCTAATGTCTCTACAGTAGTGACTGGTAAATATAACACCACAGATGTCTGATCTAATGTCTCTACAGTAGTGACTGAAATATATATCACCACAGCTGTCTGGATCTAATGTCTCTCTCTAAGCACAGTAGTGACTGGTAATATATCACCACAGCTGTCTGATCTAATGTCTCTACAGTAGTGACTGGTAATATAACACCACAGCTGTCTGGATCTAATGTCTCTACAGTAGTGACTGGTAATATATCACCACAGCTGTCTGGATCTAATGTCTCTACAGAGCGACTGGTAATATATCACCACAGATGTCTCCTTATCTAATGTCTCTACAGTAGTGACTGTAATATATCACCACAGATGTCTCTATCTAATGTCTCTACAGTAGTGACTGGTAATATATCACCACAGATGTCTCTATCTAATGTCTCTACAGTAGTGACTGGTAATATATCACCACAGATGTCTCTATCTAATGTCTCTACAGTAGTGACTGGTAATATATCACCACAG
>NW_025757142.1:0-5846 GCF_021184085.1 Oncorhynchus gorbuscha
CAGCCAGTAAGAGAGGAGAGAAAGAGACAGCCAGTAAAGAGAGGAGAGAAAGAGACAGCCAGTAAAGAGAGGAGAGAAAGAGACAGCCAGTAAAGAGAGGAGAGAAAGAGACAGCCAGTAAAGAGAGGAGAGAAAGAGACAGCCAGTAAAGAGAGGAGAGAAAGAGACAGCCAGTAAAGAGAGGAGAGAAGAGACAGCCAGTAAAGAGAGGAGAGAAAGAGACAGCCAGTAAAGAGAGGAGAGAAAGAGACAGCCAGTAAAGAGAGGAGAGAAAGAGACGGCCAGTCAAGAGAGGAGAGAAAGAGACGGCCAGTAAAGAGAGGAGAGAAAGAGACGGCCAGTAAAGAGAGGAGAGAAAGAGACGGCCAGTAAAGAGAGGAGAGAAAGAGACGGCCAGTAAAGAGAGAAAGAGACAGCCAGTAAAGAGAGAAAGAGACAGCCAGTAAAGAGAGAAAGAGACAGCCAGTAAAGAGAGGAGAGAAAGAGACGGCCAGTAAAGAGAGGAGAGAAAGAGACGGCCAGTAAAGAGAGAAAGAGACAGCCAGTAAAGAGAGAAAGAGACAGTTTGTCTCTGTGAATGGTTTGTCCTCTGACAAATCAACTGTACATTTCGGTGTTCCTCAAGGTTCTGTTTTAGGACCACTATTGTTTTCACTATATATTTTACCTCTTGGGGATGTTATTCGAAAACATAATGTAAACTTTCACTGCTATGCGGATGACACACAGCTGTACATTTCAATGAAACATGGTGAAGCACCAAAATTGCCCTCGCTAGAAGCATGTGTTTCAGACATAAGGAAGTGGATGGCTGCAAACTTTCTACTATTAAACTCGGACAAAACAGAGATGCTTGTTCTAGGTCCCAAGAAACAAAGAGATCTTCTGTTGAATCTGACAATTAATCTTAATGGTTGTACAGTCGTCTCAAATAAAACTGTGAAGGACCTCGGCGTTACTCTGGACCCTGATCTCTCTTTTGAAGAACATATCAAGACCATTTCGAGGGACAGCTTTTTTCCATCTACGTAACATTGCAAAAATCAGAAACTTTCTGTCCAAAATGATGCAGAAAAATTAATCCATGCTTTTGTCACTCTAGGTTAGACTACTGCAATGCTCTATTTTCCAGCACCCGGATAAAGCACTAAATAAACTTCAGTTAGTGCTAAATACGGCTGGCTAGAATCCTGACTAGAACCAAAAAATTTGATCATATTACTCCAGTGCTAGCCTCTACACTGGCTTCCTGTCAAAGCAGGCTGATTTCAAGGTTTTACTGTATAACCTACAAAGCATTACATGGGCTTGCTCCTACCTACCTCCTCTAATTTGGTCCTGCCGTACATACCTATACGTACGCACGGTCACAAGACGAGGCCTCCTAATTGTCCCTAGAATTTCTAAGCAAACAGCTGGAGGCAGGGCTTTCTCCTATAGAGCTCCATTTTATGGAACGGTCTGCCTACCCATGTCAGAGACGCAAACTCGGTCTCAACCTTTAAGTCTTTACTGAAGACTCATCTCTTCAGTGGGTCATATGATTGAGTGTAGTCTGGCCCAGGAGTGGGAAGGTGAACGGAAAGGCTCTGAGCAACGAACCGCCCTTGCTGTCTCTGCCTGGCCGGTTCCCGTTTTCCACTGGGATTCTCTGCCTCTAACCCTGTTACGGGGGCTGAGTCACTGGCTTGCTAGGGGCTCTCTCGTGCCGTCCCTGGGGGGATGTCGTCACCTGGGTGGGTTGATTCACTGTTGTGGTCGGCCTGTCTGGGTTCCCCCCACCCTTGGGTTGTACCGTGTCGGAGATCTTTGTGGGCTATACTCGGCCTTGTCTCAGGATGGTAAGTTGGTGGTTGAAGATTTCCCTCTAGTGGTGTGGGGGCTGTGCTTTGGCAAAGTGGGTGGGGTTATATCCTTCCTGTTTGGCCCTGTCCGGGGGTGTCCTCGGATGGGGCCACAGTGTTCCTGACCCTCCTGTCTCAGCCTCCAGTATTTATGCTGCAGTAGTTTATGTCGGGGGGCTAGGTCAGTTTGTTTATCTGGAGTACTTCTCCTGTCCTATTCGGTGTCCTGTGTAAATCTAAGGTGTGCGTTCTCTAATTCTCTCCTTCTCTCTTTCTTTCTCTCTCTCGGAGGACCTGAGCCCAGAACCATGCCCCAGGACTACCTGACATGATGACTCCTTGCTGTCCCCAGTCCACCTGGCCATGCTGCTGCTCCAGTTTCAACTGGCCTGGGCCCTAGGACCATGTCCCAGGACTACCTGACATGAGGACTCCTTGCTGTCCCCAGTCCACCTGGCCATGCTCCTGCTCCAGTTTCAACTGACCTGAGCCCTAGGACCGTGCCCCCAGGACTACCTGACATGATGGCTCCTTGCTGTCCCCAGTCCATCTGACTGTGCTGCTGCTCCAGTTTCAACTGTTCTGCCTTATTATTATTTGACCATGCTGGTCATTTATGAACATTTGAACATCTTGGTCATGTTCTGTTATAATCTCTACCCGGCACAGCCAGAAGAGGACTGGCCACCCCACATAGCCCGGTTCCTCTCTAGGTTTCTTCCTAGGTTTTGGCCTTTCTAGGGAGTTTTTCCTAGCCACCGTGCTTTTACACCTGCATTGTTTGCTGTTTGGGGTTTTAGGCTGGGTTTCTGTACAGCACTTTGAGATATCAGCTGATGTACGAAGGGCTATATAAATAAATTTGATTTGATTTGATTTGAGACAGCCAGTAAAGAGAGGAGAGAAAGAGACGGCCAGTAAAGAGAGGAGAGAAAGAGACAGCCAGTAAAGAGAGAAAGAGACAGCCAGTAAAGAGAGGAGAGAAAGAGACGGCCAGTAAAGAGAGAAAGAGACGGCCAGTAAAGAGAGAAAGAGACGGCCAGTAAAGAGAGAAAGAGACGGCCAGTAAAGAGAGAAAGAGGCGGCCAGTAAAGAGAGAGGAGAGAAAGAGACAGGCGGTAAGGCGAGGAGAGAGAGAGAGACAGGCGGTAAGGCGAGGAGAGAGAGAGAGACAGGCGGTAAGGCGAGGAGAGAGAGAGAGACAGGCGGTAAGGCGAGGAGAGAGAGAGACAGGCGGTAAGGCGAGGAGAGAGAGAGAGACAGGCGGTAAGGCGAGGAGAGAGAGAGACAGGCGGTAAGGCGAGGAGAGAGAGAGACAGGCGGTAAGGCGAGGAGAGAGAGAGACAGGCTGTAAGGCGAGGAGAGAGAGAGACAGGCGGTAAGGCGAGGAGAGAGAGAGACAGGCGGTAAGGCGAGGAGAGAGAGACAGGCGGTAAGGCGAGGGAGAGAGAGAGACAGGCGTGTAAGGCGAGGAGAGAGAGAGACAGGCGGTAAGGCGAGAGAGAGAGAGACAGGCGGTAAGGCGAGGAGAGAGAGAGACAGGCGGTAAGGCGAGGAGAGAGAGAGACAGGCGGTAAGGCGAGGAGAGAGAGAGACAGGCGGTAAGGCGAGGAGAGAGAGAGACAGGCGGTAAGGCGAGGAGAGAAAGAGACAGCCGGTAAAGCGAGAAAGAGACAGCCGGTAAAGAGAGAAGAGAGAGAAAGAGACAGCCGGTAAAGAGAGAAGAGAAAGAGACAGCCGGTAAAGCGAGGAGAGAAAGAGACAGCCGGTAAGGCGAGGAGAGAAAGAGACAGCCGGTAAGGCGAGGAGAGAAAGAGACAGCCGGTAAAGCGAGAAAGAGACAGCCGGTAAAGAGAGAAGAGAGAGAAAGAGACAGCCGGTAAAGAGAGAAGAGAAAGAGACAGCCGGTAAAGCGAGGAGAGAAAGAGACAGCCGGTAAAGCGAGGAGAGAAAGAGACAGCCGGTAAAGCGAGGAGAGAAAGAGACAGCCGGTAAAGCGAGGAGAGAAAGAGACAGCCGGTAAAGCGAGGAGAGAAAGAGACAGCCGGTAAAGCGAGGAGAGAAAGAGACAGCCGGTAAGGCGAGAAAGAGACAGCCGGTAAGGCGAGAAAGAGACAGCCAGTAAAGCGAGAAAGAGACAGCCGGTAAAGCGAGGAGAGAAAGAGACAGCCGGTAAAGCGAGGAGAGAAAGAGACAGCCGGTAAAGCGAGGAGAGAAAGAGACAGCCGGTAAAGCGAGGAGAGAAAGAGACAGCCGGTAAAGCGAGGAGAGAAAGAGACAGCCGGTAAAGCGAGGAGAGAAAGAGACAGCCGGTAAAGCGAGGAGAGAAAGAGACAGCCGGTAAAGCGAGGAGAGAAAGAGACAGCCGGTAAAGCGAGAAAGAGACAGCCAGTAAAGAGAGAAGAGAGGAGAGAAAGAGACAGCCAGTAAAGCGAGAACGAGACAGCCAGTAAAGCGAGAACGAGACAGCCAGTAAAGCGAGAACGAGACAGCCAGTAAAGCGAGAACGAGACAGCCAGTAAAGCGAGAACGAGACAGCCAGTAAAGCGAGAACGAGACAGCCAGTAAAGCGAGAACGAGACAGCCAGTAAAGCGAGAACGAGACAGCCAGTAAAGCGAGAACGAGACAGCCAGTAAAGCGAGAACGAGACAGCCAGTAAAGCGAGAACGAGACAGCCAGTAAAGAGAAAGAGACAGCCAGTAAAGAGAGGAGAGAAAGAGACAGCCAGTAAAGAGAGGAGAGAAGAGACAGCCAGTAAAGAGAGGAGAGAAAGAGAAGGCCAGTAAAGAGAGGAGAGAAAGAGACGGCCAGTAAAGAGAGGAGAGAAAGAGACAGCCAGTAAAGAGAGGAGAGAAGAGACAGCCAGTAAAGAGAGGAGAGAAAGAGAAGGCCAGTAAAGAGAGGAGAGAAAGAGACGGCCAGTAAAGAGAGGAGAGAAAGAGACGGCCAGTAAAGAGAGGAGAGAAAGAGACGGCCAGTAAAGAGAGGAGAGAAAGAGACGGCCAGTAAAGAGAGGAGAGAAAGAGACGGCCAGTAAAGAGAGGAGAGAAAGAGACGGCCAGTAAAGAGAGAAAGAGACGGCCAGTAAAGAGAGAAAGAGACAGCCAGTAAAGAGAGAAAGAGACAGCCAGTAAAGAGAGAAAGAGACAGCCAGTAAAGAGAGAAAGAGACAGCCAGTAAAGAGAGAAAGAGACAGCCAGTAAAGAGAGAAAGAGACAGCCAGTAAAGAGAGAAAGAGAAAGAGACGGCCAGTAAAGAGAGAAAGAGACAGCCAGTAAAGAGAGGAGAGAAAGAGACGGCCAGTAAAGAGAGGAGAGAAAGAGACGGCCAGTAAAGAGAGAAAGAGACAGCCAGTAAAGAGAGAAAGAGACAGCCAGTAAAGAGAGAAAGAGACAGCCAGTAAAGAGAGGAGAGAAAGAGACGGCCAGTAAAGAGAGAAAGAGACAGCCAGTAAAGCGAGAACGAGACAGCCAGTAAAGCGAGAACGAGACAGCCAGTAAAGAGAAAGAGACAGCCAGTAAAGAGAAAGAGACAGCCAGTAAAGAGAGGAGAGAAAGAGACAGCCAGTAAAGAGAGGAGAGAAGAGACAGCCAGTAAAGAGAGGAGAGAAAGAGAAGGCCAGTAAAGAGAGGAGAGAAAGAGACGGCCAGTAAAGAGAGGAGAGAAAGAGACGGCCAGTAAAGAGAGGAGAGAAAGAGACGGCCAGTAAAGAGAGGAGAGAAAGAGACGGCCAGTAAAGAGAGAGGAGAGAAAGAGACGGCAAAGAGAGAAAGAGACAGTAAAGAGAGAAAGAGACAGCCAGTAAAGAGAGAAAGAGACAGCCAGTAAAGAGAGAAAGAGACAGCCAGTAAAGAGAGAAAGAGACAGCCAGTAAAGAGAGAAAGAGACAGCCAGTAAAGAGAGAAAGAGACAGCCAGTAAAAAGAGAGAAAGAGACAGCCAGTAAAGAGAGAAAGAGAAAGAGACGGCCAGTAAAGAGAGAAAGAGACAGCCAGTAAAGAG
>NW_025757143.1:0-5844 GCF_021184085.1 Oncorhynchus gorbuscha
TTTATGTAGCCAGGTGACTGTGCTACTTTTATGTAGCCAGGTGGATCTGTGTTACTTTATGTAGCCAGTGACTGTGTACTTTATGTAGCCAGGTGACTGTGTTACTCTATTTAGCCAGGTGTTACTTTATGCAGCCAGGTGACTGTGTTACTTTATGTAGCCAGGTGACTGTGTTACTTTATGTAGCCAGGTGACTGTGTTACTTTATGTAGCCAGGTGACTGTCACTTTATGTAGCCAGGTGACTGTGTTACTTTATGTAGCCAGGTGACTGTGTTACTTTATGTAGCCAGGTGACTGTCACTTTATGTAGCCAGGTGACTGTGTTACTTTATGTAGCCAGGTGACTGTGTTACTTTATGTAACCAGGTGACTGTGTTACTTTATGTAGCCAGGTGACTGTGTTACTTTATGTAGCCAGGTGACTGTGTTACTTTATGTAGCCAGGTGACTGTGTTACTTTATGTAGCCAGGTGACTGTGTTACTTTATGTAGCCAGGTGACTGTGTTACTTTATTTAGCCAGGTGACTGTCACTTTATGTAGCCAGGTGACTGTGTTACTTTATGGGGCCAGTGACTGTCACTTTATGTAGCCAGGTGACTGTGTTACTCATGTAGCCAGGTGATCAGGTTACTTTATGTAACCAGGTGACTGTGTTACTTTATGTAGCCAGGTGACTGTGTTACTTTTTATGTAGCCAGGTGACTGTGTTACTTTATGTAGCCAGGTGACTGTGTTACTTTATGTAGCCAGGTGACTGTGTTACTTTATGTAGCCAGGTGACTGTGTTACTTTATGTAGCCAGGGTGTCACTGTGACTGTCACTTTATGTAGCCAGGTGACTGTGTTACTTTATTTATTTGTAGCCAGGTGACTGTGTTACTTTATGTAGCCAGGTGACTGTGTTACTTTATGTAGCCAGGTGACTGTGTTACTTTATGTAGCCAGGTGACTGTGTTACTTTATGTAGCCAGGTGACTGTGTTACTTTATGTAGCCAGGTGACTGTCACTTTATGTAGCCAGGTGACTGTGTTACTTTATGTAGCCAGGTGACTGTGTTACTTTATTTAGTCAGGTGATGTAGCCAGGTGACTGTGTTACTTTATGTAGACTGTCACTTTATGTAGCCAGGTGACTGTGTTACTTTATGTAGCCAGGTGACTGTGTCACTTTATGTAGCCAGGTGACTGTCACTTAGCCAGGTGACTGTGTTACTTTAGCCAGGTGACTGTGTTACTTTATGTGTCACTTTATGTAGCCAGGTGGTGACTGTGTTACTTTATGTAGCCAGGTGACTGTGTTACTTTATTTAGCCAGGTGACTGTGTTACTTTATGTAGCCAGGTGACTGTGTGTCACTTTATTTAGTCAGGTGACTGTGTTACTTTATGTAGCCAGGTGACTGTCACTTTATGTAGCCAGGTGACTGTGTTACTTTATGTAGCCAGGTGACTGTGTTACTTTATGTAGCCAGGTGACTGTGTTACTTTATGTAGCCAGGTGACTGTGTTACTTTATGTAGCCAGGTGACTGTCACTTTATGTAGCCAGGTGACTGTCACTTTTATGTAGCCAGGTGACTGTGTTACTTTATGTAGCCAGGTGACTGTGTTACTTTATGTAGCCAGGTGACTGTGTTACTTTATTTAGCCAGGTGACTGTCACTTTATGTAGCCAGGTGACTTACTTTATGTAGCCAGGTGACTGTGTTACTTTATTTAGTCAGGTGACTGTGTTACTTTATGTAGCCAGGTGACTGTGTTACTTTATGTAGCCAGGTGACTGTGTTACTTTTATGTAGCCAGGTGTGACTTTATGTCACTTTATGTAGCCAGGTGACTGTGTTACTTTATTACTTTATGTAGCCAGGTGACTGTGTCACTTTATGTAGCCAGGTGACTGTCACTTTATGTAGCCAGGTGACTGTGTTACTTTATGTAGCCAGGTGACTGTGTTACTTTATGTAGCCAGGTGACTGTGTTACTTTATGTAGCCAGGTGACTGTGTTACTTTATGTAGCCAGGTGACTGTGTTACTTTATGTAGCCAGGTGACTGTGTTACTTTATGTAGCCAGGTGACTGTCACTTTATGTAGCCAGGTGACTGTGTTACTTTATGTAGCCAGGTGACTGTCACTTTATGTAGCCAGGTGACTGTGTTACTTTATGTAGCCAGGTGACTGTGTTCACTTTATAGCCAGGTGACTGTCACTTTATGTAGCCAGGTGACTACTTTTTTATGTAGCCAGGTGACTGTGTTACTTTATGTTGACTGTCACTTTATGTAGCCAGGTGACTGTGTTACTGTAGCCAGGTGACTGTGTTACTTTATGTAGCCAGGTGACTGTGTTACTTTATTTAGCCAGGTGACTGTGTTACTTTATGTAGCCAGGTGACTGTCACTGTGTTTATGTAGCCAGGTGACTGTTACTGTTTATTTAGTAGCCAGGTGACTGTGTAGCCAGGTGACTGTGTTACTGTGTTACTTTATGTAGCCAGGTGACTGTGTTACTTTATGTAGCCAGGTGACTGTCACTTTATGTAGCCAGGTGACTGTGTTACTTTATGTAGCCAGGTGACTGTCACTTTATGTAGCCAGGTGACTGTGTTACTTTATGTAGCCAGGTGACTGTGTTACTTTATGTAGCCAGGTGACTGTGTTACTTTATGTAGCCAGGTGACTGTGTTACTTTATGTAGCCAGGTGACTGTCACTTTATGTAGCCAGGTGACTGTCACTTTATGTAGCCAGGTGACTGTGTTACTTTATGTAGCCAGGTGACTGTGTTACTTTATGTAGCCAGGTGACTGTGTTACTTTATTTAGTCAGGTGACTGTGTTACTTTATGTAGCCAGGTGACTGTGTTACTTTATTTAGTCAGGTGACTGTGTTACTTTATGTAGCCAGGTGACTGTCACTTTATGTAGCCAGGTGACTGTCACTTTATGTAGCCAGGTGACTGTGTTACTTTATGTAGCCAGGTGACTGTGTTACTTTATGTAGCCAGGTGACTGTCACTTTATGTAGCCAGGTGACTGTGTTACTTTATGTAGCCAGGTGACTGTGTTACTTTATGTAGCCAGGTGACTGTGACTTTATGTAGCCAGGTGACTGTCACTTTATGTAGCCAGGTGACTGTGTTACTTTATGTAGCCAGGTGACTGTGTTACTTTATGTAAGGTGACTGTGTTACTTTATGTAGCCAGGTGACTGTGTCACTTTATGTAGCCAGGTGACTGTGTTACTTTATGTAGCCAGGTGACTGTCACTTTATGTAGCCAGGTGACTGTGTTACTTTATGTAGCCAGGTGACTGTGTTACTTTATGTAGCCAGGTGACTGTGTTACTTTATGTAGCCAGGTGACTGTGTTACTTTATGTAGCCAGGTGACTGTCACTTTATGTAGCCAGGTGACTGTGTTACTTTATGTAGCCAGGTGACTGTGTTACTTTATGTAGCCAGGTGACTGTGTTACTTTATGTAGCCAGGTGACTGTCACTTTATGTAGCCAGGTGACTGTGTTACTTTATGTAGCCAGGTGACTGTGTTACTTTATGTAGCCAGGTGACTGTGTTACTTTATGTAGCCAGGTGACTGTGTTACTTTATGTAGCCAGGTGACTGTGTTACTTTATGTAGCCAGGTGACTGTGTTACTTTATGTAGCCAGGTGACTGTGACTTTATGTAGCCAGGTGACTGTGTTACTTTATGTAGCCAGGTGACTGTGTCACTTTATGTAGCCAGGTGACTGTGTTACTTTATGTAGCCAGGTGACTGTGTTACTTTATGTAGCCAGGTGACTGTCACTTTATGTAGCCAGGTGACTGTGTTACTTTATGTAGCCAGGTGACTGTCACTTTATGTAGCCAGGTGACTGTGTTACTTTATGTAGCCAGGTGACTGTGTTACTTTATGTAGCCAGGTGACTGTGTTACTTTATGTAGCCAGGTGACTGTCACTTTATGTAGCCAGGTGACTGTGTTACTTTATGTAGCCAGGTGACTGTGTTACTTTATGTAGCCAGGTGACTGTGTTACTTTATGTAGCCAGGTGACTGTGTTACTTTATGTAGCCAGGTGACTGTGTTACTTTATGTAGCCAGGTGACTGTCACTTTATGTAGCCAGGTGACTGTGTTACTTTATGTAGCCAGGTGACTGTGTTACTTTATGTAGCCAGGTGACTGTGTTACTTTATGTAGCCAGGTGACTGTGTTACTTTATGTAGCCAGGTGACTGTCACTTTATGTAGCCAGGTGACTGTGTTACTTTATGTAGCCAGGTGACTGTGTTACTTTATGTAGCCAGGTGACTGTCACTTTATGTAGCCAGGTGACTGTGTTACTTTATGTAGCCAGGTGACTGTCACTTTATGTAGCCAGGTGACTGTGTTACTTTATGTAGCCAGGTGACTGTGTTACTTTATGTAGCCAGGTGACTGTGTTACTTTATGTAGCCAGGTGACTGTCACTTTATGTAGCCAGGTGACTGTCACTTTATGTAGCCAGGTGACTGTGTCACTTTATGTAGCCAGGTGACTGTGTTACTTTATGTAGCCAGGTGACTGTGTTACTTTATGTAGTCAGGTGACTGTCACTTTATGTAGTCAGGTGACTGTGTTACTTTATGTAGCCAGGTGACTGTCACTGTATGTAGCCAGGTGACTGTGTCACTTTATGTAGCCAGGTGACTGTGTTACTTTATGTAGCCAGGTGACTGTGTTACTTTATGTAGCCAGGTGACTGTGTCACTTTATGTAGCCAGGTGACTGTGTTACTTTATGTAGCCAGGTGACTGTCTACTTTATGTAGCCAGGTGACTGTGTTACTTTATGTAGCCAGGTGACTGTGTTACTTTATGTAGCCAGGTGACTGTCACTTTATGTAGCCAGGTGACTGTGTTACTTTATGTAGCCAGGTGACTGTGTTACTTTATGTAGCCAGGTGACTGTCACTTTATGTAGCCAGGTGACTGTCACTTTATGTAGCCAGGTGACTGTGTTACTTTATGTAGCCAGGTGACTGTGTTACTTTATGTAGCCAGGTGACTGTCACTTTATGTAGCCAGGTGACTGTCACTTTATGTAGCCAGGTGACTGTGTTACTTTATGTAGCCAGGTGACTGTGTTACTTTATTTAACCAGGTGACTGTGTTACTTTATGTAGCCAGGTGACTGTCACTTTATGTAGCCAGGTGACTGTGTTACTTTATGTAGCCAGGTGACTGTGTTACTTTATGTAGCCAGGTGACTGTCACTTTATGTAGCCAGGTGACTGTGTTACTTTATGTAGCCAGGTGACTGTGTTACTTTATGTAGCCAGGTGACTGTCACTTTATGTAGCCAGGTGACTGTGTTACTTTATGTAGCCAGGTGACTGTGTTACTTTATGTAGCCAGGTGACTGTGTTACTTTATTTAGTCAGGTGACTGTGTTACTTTATGTAGCCAGGTGACTGTGTTACTTTATTTAGTCAGGTGACTGTGTTACTTTATGTAGCCAGGTGACTGTCACTTTATGTAACCAGGTGACTGTGTTACTTTATGTAGCCAGGTGACTGTGTTACTTTATGTAGCCAGGTGACTGTGTTACTTTATGTAGCCAGGTGACTGTGTTACTTTATGTAGCCAGGTGACTGTCACTTTATGTAGCCAGGTGACTGTGTTACTTTATGTAGCCAGGTGACTGTGTTACTTTATGTAGCCAGGTGACTGTCACTTTATGTAGCCAGGTGACTGTGTTACTTTATGTAGCCAGGTGACTGTGTTACTTTATGTAGCCAGGTGACTGTGTCACTTTATTTAGTCAGGTGACTGTGTTACTTTATGTAGCCAGGTGACTGTGTTACT
>NW_025757144.1:0-5841 GCF_021184085.1 Oncorhynchus gorbuscha
TAGTCAGGGTGATAGTCAGGGTGATAGTCAGGGTGATAGTCAGGGTGATAGCTGATAGTCAGGCTGATAGTCAGGGTGATAGTCAGGGTGATAGTCAGGGTGATAGTCAGGGTGATAGTCAGGGCGATAGTCAGGGCGATAGTGATAGTCAGGGTGATAGTCAGGGTGATAGTCAGGGTGATAGTCAGGGTGATAGTCAGGGTGATAGCATGATAGTCAGGCTGATAGTCAGGGTGATAGTCAGGGTGATAGTCAGGGCGATAGTCAGGGCGATAGGTGATAGTCAGGGTGATAGTCAGGGTGATAGTCAGGGTGATAGGTGATAGTCAGGCTGATAGTCAGGGTGATAGTCAGGGTGATAGTCAGGGTGATAGTCAGGGTGATAGTCAGGTGATAGTCAGGGTGATAGCTGATAGTCAGGGTGATAGTCAGGGTGATAGTCAGGGTGATAGCTGATAGTCAGGGTGATAGTCAAGGTGATAGCGGTGATAGTCAGGCTGATAGTCAGGGTGATAGTCAGGGTGATAGCTGATAGTCAGGGTGATAGCTGATAGTCAGGGTGATAGTCAAGGTGATAGTCAGGGTGATAGTCAGGGTGATAGTCAGGGTGATAGTCAGGGTGATAGTCAGGGTGATAGTCAGGCTGATAGTCAGGCTGATAGTCAGGCTGATAGTCAGGGTGATAGTCAGGGTGATAGCTGTTAGTCAGGGTGATAGCTGATAGTCAGGCTGATAGTCAGGCTGATAGTCAGGCTGATAGTCAGGCTGATAGTCAGGCTGATAGTCAGGCTGATAGTCAGGGTGATAGCTGTTAGTCAGGGTGATAGCTGTTAGTCAGGGTGATAGCTGATAGTCAGGCTGATAGTCAGGGTGATAGTCAGGGTGATAGCTGTTAGTCAGGGTGATAGCTGATAGTCAGGCTGATAGTCAGGGTGATAGCTGATAGTCAGGCTGATAGTCAGGCTGATAGTCAGGGTGATAGTCAGGGTGATAGTCAGGGTGATAGTCAGGGTGATAGCTGATAGTCAGGCTGATAGTCAGGGTGATAGTCAGGGTGATAGTCAGGGTGATAGCTGATAGTCAGGGTGATAGTCAGGGTGATAGTCAGGGTGATAGCTGATAGTCAGGGTGATAGTCAGGGTGATAGTCAGGGTGATAGTCAGGGTGATAGTCAGGGTGATAGTCAGGGTGATAGTCAGGGTGATAGTCAGGGTGATAGTCAGGGTGATAGCTGATAGTCAGGGTGATAGTCAGGGTGATAGTCAGGGTGATAGCTGATAGTCAGGGTGATAGCTGATAGTCAGGGTGATAGTCAGGGTGATAGTCAGGGTGATAGCTGATAGTCAGGGTGATAGTCAGGGTGATAGTCAGGGTGATAGTCAGGGTGATAGCTGATAGTCAGGGTGATAGTCAGGCTGATAGTCAGGGTGATAGTCAGGGTGATAGTCAGGGTGATAGTCAGGGTGATAGTCAGGGTGATAGTCAGGGTGATAGTCAGGGTGATAGTCAGGCTGATAGTCAGGGTGATAGCTGTTAGTCAGGGTGATAGCTGATAGTCAGGGTGATAGCTGATAGTCAGGGTGATAGCTGATAGTCAGGCTGATAGTCAGGCTGATAGTCAGGGTGATAGCTGTTAGTCAGGGTGATAGCTGTTAGTCAGGGTGATAGCTGATAGTCAGGGTGATAGCTGATAGTCAGGCTGATAGTCAGGCTGATAGTCAGGCTGATAGTCAGGCTGATAGTCAGGGTGATAGCTGTTAGTCAGGCTGATAGTCAGGCTGATAGTCAGGGTGATAGTCAGGGTGATAGCTGATAGTCAGGCTGATAGTCAGGGTGATAGTCAGGCTGATAGTCAGGGTGATAGTCAGGGTGATAGTCAGGGTGATAGTCAGGGTGATAGCTGATAGTCAGGGTGATAGTCAGGGTGATAGTCAGGGTGATAGTCAGGGTGATAGTCAGGGTGATAGTCAGGGTGATAGCTGATAGCAGGGTGATAGTCAGGGTGATAGCTGTTAGTCAGGGTGATAGCTGATAGTCAGGGTGATAGTCAAGGGTGATAGTCAGGGTGATAGTCAGGGTGATAGTCAGGGTGATAGTCAGGGTGGCTGATCAGTAGCTGATAGTCAGGGTGATAGTCAGGGTGATAGTCAGGGTGATAGTCAGGGTGATAGTCAGGCTGATAGTCAGGGTGATAGTCAGGGTGATAGTCAGGGTGATAGCTGATAGTCAGGGTGATAGTCAGGGTGATAGCTGATAGTCAGGGTGATAGTCAGGCTGATAGTCAGGCTGATAGTCAGGCTGATAGCTGATAGTCAGGGTGATAGTCAGGCTGTTAGTCAGGGTGATAGTCAGGGTGATAGCGTTAGTCAGGGTGATAGCCAGGGTGATAGCCAGGGTGATAGCCAGGGTGATAGTCAGGGTGATAGTCAGGGTGATAGCCAGGGTGATAGCCAGGGTGATAGTCAGGGTGATAGTCAGGGTGATAGCTGATAGTCAGGGTGATAGTCAGGGTGATAGCTGATAGTCAGGGTGATAGTCAGGGTGATAGTCAGGGTGATAGTCAGGGTGATAGTCAGGGTGATAGTCAGGGTGATAGCTGATAGTCAGGGTGATAGTCAGGGTGATAGCTGATAGTCAGGGTGATAGTCAGGGTGATAGCTGATAGTCAGGGTGATAGCTTGATAGTCAGGGTGATAGTCAGGGTGATAGCTGATAGTCAGGGTGATAGTCAGGGAGTGATAGTCAGGGTGATAGCTGATAGTCAGGGTGATAGCTGATAGTCAGGGTGATAGTCAGGGTGATAGTCAGGGTGATAGTCAGGCTGATAGTCAGGCTGATAGTCAGGCTGATAGTCAGGCTGATAGTCAGGCTGATAGTCAGGGTGATAGTCAGGGTGATAGTCAGGCTGATAGTCAGGCTGATAGTCAGGGTGATAGTCAGGGTGATAGTCAGGCTGATAGTCAGGCTGATAGTCAGGGTGATAGTCAGGGTGATAGCTGATAGTCAGGGTGATAGTCAGGGTGATAGTCAGGGTGATAGTCAGGGTGATAGCTGATAGTCAGGGTGATAGTCAGGGTGATAGCTGATAGTCAGGGTGATAGTCAGGGTGATAGTCAGGGTGATAGCTGATAGTCAGGGTGATAGTCAGGGTGATAGTCAGGGTGATAGCTGATAGTCAGGGTGATAGTCAGGGTGATAGCTGATAGTCAGGGTGATAGCTGATAGTCAGGGTGATAGTCAGGGTGATAGCTGATAGTCAGGGTGATAGTCAGGGTGATAGTCAGGGTGATAGTCAGGGTGATAGTCAGGGTGATAGTCAGGGTGATAGTCAGGGTGATAGTCAGGGTGATAGTCAGGGTGATAGCTGATAGTCAGGGTGATAGTCAGGGTGATAGTCAGGGTGATAGCTGATAGTCAGGGTGATAGTCAGGGTGATAGTCAGGGTGATAGTCAGGGTGATAGTCAGGGTGATAGTCAGGCTGATAGTCAGGGTGATAGTCAGGGTGATAGTCAGGGTGATAGTCAGGGTGATAGTCAGGGTGATAGCTGATAGTCAGGCTGATAGTCAGGGTGATAGTCAGGCTGATAGTCAGGGTGATAGTCAGGGTGATAGTCAGGGTGATAGCTGATAGTCAGGGTGATAGCTGATAGTCAGGGTGATAGCTGATAGTCAGGGTGATAGTCAGGGTGATAGTCAGGGTGATAGCTGATAGTCAGGGTGATAGTCAGGGTGATAGTCAGGGTGATAGCTGATAGTCAGGGTGATAGTCAGGGTGATAGTCAGGCTGATAGTCAGGGTGATAGTCAGGGTGATAGTCAGGGTGATAGTCAGGGTGATAGCTGATAGTCAGGGTGATAGTCAGGGTGATAGCTGATAGTCAGGGTGATAATCCAGAGGGGTGTTAGTCCAGGGTGTGTTAGTCAGGGTGATAGTCAGGGTGATAGTCAGGGTGATAGCTGATAGTCAGGGTGATAGTCAGGGTGATAGTCAGGGTGATAGTCAGGGTGATAGCTGATAGTCAGGGTGATAGTCAGGCTGATAGTCAGGGTGATAGTCAGGGTGATAGTCAGGGTGATAGTCAGGGTGATAGTCAGGGTGATAGTCAGGGTGATAGTCAGGGTGATAGTCAGGGTGATAGTCAGGGTGATAGCTGATAGTCAGGGTGATAGTCAGGGTGATAGTCAGGGTGATAGGTGATAGTCAGGGTGATAGTCAGGGTGATAGTCAGGGTGATAGTCAGGGTGATAGTCAGGGTGATAGTCAGGGTGATAGTCAGGGTGATAGTCAGGGTGATAGCTGATAGTCAGGGTGATAGCTGATAGTCAGGGTGATAGTCAGGGTGATAGCTGATAGTCAGGGTGATAGTCAGGGTGATAGCTGATAGTCAGGGTGATAGCTGATAGTCAGGGTGATAGTCAGGGTGATAGTCAGGTGATGGCTGATAGTCAGGGTGATAGTCAGGGTGATAGCTGATAGTCAGGGTGATAGTCAGGGTGATAGTCAGGGTGATAGTCAGGGTGATAGGTGATAGTCAGGGTGATAGTCAGGGTGATAGTCAGGGTGATAGCTGTTAGTCAGGGTGATAGCTGATAGTCAGGGTGATAGTCAGGGTGATAGTCAGGGTGATAGTCAGGGTGATAGCTGTTAGTCAGGGTGATAGCTGATAGTCAGGGTGATAGTCAGGGTGATAGTCAGGGTGATAGTCAGGGTGATAGCTGATAGTCAGGGTGATAGCTGTTAGTAAATTACCCATAGTTCCAGAAGGACAGTATTACAACATCGGGATTTATAAAGAAACACACTGACCTGCCATTCTTGTTGAGCTCTTTCTCGCCCTCTTTCTGAATGTCCTGAATGATGCGCTCGTCATCTTGCTGTAGAAGGACACACACATTAGCTCCCGTAAGCTCAGCTGGTAGAGCCTGGTGCTAGCAACGGCAGGGTAGTGGGTTCGATTCCCGGGAACCACCCATACGCAAACGCATGACTAAGTCGCTTTGGATAAAAGCATCTGCTGAAAGCCATATTATAGTATTATAATTAGCTGAACGCCTTGCTTGGCTCGTGTGTTAGCTCTTTGTTGGTTTGGAATGGCTAGCGCGTTAGCTCTTTGTTGGTTTGGAATGGCTAGCGCGTTAGCTCTTTGTTGGTTGGAATGGCTAGCGCGTTAGCTCTTTGTTGGTTTGGAATGGCTAGCGCGTTAGCTCTTTGTTGGTTTGGAATGGCTAGCGCGTTAGCTCTTTGTTGGTTTGGAATGGCTAGCGCGTTAGCTCTTTGTTGGTTTGGAATAGCTAGCGCGTTAGCTCTTTGTTGGTTTGGAATGGCTAGCGCGTTAGCTCTTTGTTGGTTTGGAATGGCTAGCGCGTTAGCTCTTTGTTGGTTTGGAATGGCTAGCGCGTTAGCTCTTTGTTGGTTCGGAATGGCTAGCGTGTTTGCTCTTTGTTGGTTTGGAATGGCTGAATGGTCTGAATACTTATATAAATAAGGTATTTTTTATCTTGAATAAATGTGCAAAAATTTATAAAAACGTGTTTTTGGTTTGTCATTACGGGGTATTGTGATGTCATTATGTGGTATTTTGTGTAGAATGAAAACATATTTATTCCGTCGATCCAAAATGAATTTAGAAATCTATATTATTCTATTATTGCACCCACACTGCGCGCACATGCCAATCTGATGCAGATCACGCTGCCAGTCCTGCCTCTCCCATCTCCTCATTGGTTAATAGAAGCAGGTACCCATGTGACATTGGTTATAACCACGCTGCCAGCGTGATCGATTTTTTAAAATCTATTGTAGAATAAGGCTTTAACGTAACAAAATGTGGAAAATGTCAA
>NW_025757145.1:0-5840 GCF_021184085.1 Oncorhynchus gorbuscha
TCTCTTTGTTTAATCTCTGTTATTTTGCCACTACCATTCTCTCTTTGTTTAATCTCTGTTATTTTGCCACTACCATTCTCTCTTTGTTTAATCTCTGTTATTTTGCCACTACCATTCTCTCTTTGTTTAATCTCTGTTATTTTGCCAATACCATTCTCTTTGTTCAATCTCTGTTATTTTGCCACTACCATTCTCTCTTTGTTTAATCTCTGTTATTTTGCCAATACCATTCTCTTTGTTCAATCTCTGTTATTTTGCCACTACTATTTTCTTTGTTCAATCTCTGTTATTTTGCCACTACCATTCTCTCTTTGTTAATTAATCCCTGTTATTTTCCACTACCATTCTCTTTGTTCAATCTCTGTTATTTTGCCACTACCATTTTCTTTGTTTAATCCCTGTTATTTTCCCACTACCATTCTCTCTTTGTTAATTAATCCTGTTGTTACACTACCGTTCTCTTTTGTTCAGTCTGTTGTTTTGCATGCACTATAGTTCTCTTTGTTTAATCTCTGTTATTTTGCCATTATACCATTCTCTTTTGTTTTAATCTCTGTTATTTTGCCACTACCATTCTCTTTGTTTAATCCCTGTTATTTGCCACTACCATTTTCTTTGTTTAATCCCTGTTATTTTCCCACTACTATTCTTTGTTCAATCTCTGTTATTTTGTCACTACCTATTTTCTTGTTCAATCCCTGTTATTTGCTACTCACTATTTTTATGATCTTGCTATTTTCCACTACCATTCTCTCTTGTTCAATCTCTGCTATTTTGCCACTACCATTTTCTTGTTTAATCCCTGCTATTTTGCCACTACCATTTTCTTTGTTCAATCTCTGCTATTTTGCCACTACCATTCTTTATTTAACTCTGCTATTTTCCCCACTACCATTCTCTTTGTTCAATCTCTGCATTTTGCCACTACTATTTTCTTGTTCACCTCTGTTATTTTGCCACTACCATTCCCTCTTTGTTAATTAATCCCTGTTATTTTCCCACTACCATTCTCTTTGTTCAATCTCTGTTATTTTGCCACTACCATTCTCTTTTGTTTAATCCCTGTTATTTTTGCCACTACCATTCTCTCTTTGTTTATCCTTTCCCACTACCATTCTCTTTGTTCAATCTCTGTTATTTTGCCACTACCATTCTCTTTGATTAATCTCTGTTATTTTCTCTTTCGTTCACCCACTACCATTCTCTTTGTTTAATCGCTGTTATTTTGCCACTGCCATTCTCTTTTGTTTAATCTTTGTTATTTTGCCACTACCATTCTCTTTGTTTAATCCCTTTTATTTTGCCACTACCATTCTCTCTTTGTTTAATCTCTGTTATTTTGCCACTACCATTCTCTTTGTTTAATCTCTGTTATTTTGCCACTACCATTCTCTCTTTTTGTTTAATCCCTGTTATTTTGCCACTAATCCATTCTCTCTTTGTTTTAATCCCTGTTATTTTGCCACTACCATTCTCTCTTTGTTTAATCCCTGTTATTTTGCCACTACCATTCTCTTTGTTTAATCTTGTTTTCTCTCTTTGTTCAATCCTGTTATTTTCCCTACCCACTTTTTCAATCCACTGTTTTTGCACACCATTCTCTTTGTTCAATCCCTGTTATTTTGCCACTACCATTATCTTTGTTTAATCTCTGTTATTTTCCCACTACCATTCTCATTTTCAATCTTTGTTTGCCATCCATTCTTTGTTCAATCTGTTGTTTTGCCACTTCCATTCTCTTTGTTCAATCTTTATTTTGCCACTACCATTCTCTTTGTTTAATCTCTGTTTATTTTGCCACTACCATTCTCTTTGTTCAATCCCTGTTATTTTCCCACTACCATTCTCTTTGTTCAATCTCTGTTATTTTGCTTTTTCTTTTTTAATCCCTGTTGTTTTGCCACTACCATTTTCTTTGTTCATTCTCTGCTATACCATTCCCTCTTTGTTAATTAATCCCTGTTATTTTCCTACCATTCTCTTTGTTCAATTTGTTTAATCTCTGTTATTTTTTGCCACTACCATTCTCTTTGTTCAATCCCTGTTATTTTGCCACTACCATTCTCTCTTTGTTTAATCCCTGTTATTTTGCCACTACCATTCTCTTTGTTCAATCTCTGTTATTTTGCCACTACCATTCTCTTTGTTTTAATCCCTGTTATTTTGCCAGTCTCTGTTCAATCTGTTATTTTGCCACTACCATTCTCTTTGTTTAATCTCTGTTATTTTGCCACTACCATTCTCTTTGTTTTAATCTCTGTTATTTTGCCACTACCATTTTCTTTGTTCAATCTCTGTTATTTTGCCACTACCATTTTCTTTCTCTTTGTCAATCTGTTATTTGCCACTACCATTTCTTTGTTCAGTCTCTGTTATTTTGCCACTACTCATTCTCTCCATTCTCTTTATTCAATCTCTGTTATTTTGCCACTACCATTCTCTTTGTTCCCTGTTAGCCACTACCATTCTCTCTTTGTTTAATCCCTGTTATTTTCCCACTACCATTCTCTTTGTTCAATCTCTGTTGTTTTGTTTCCCCTCTTTGTTTAATCTCTGTTATTTTGCCCACTTTCTCTTTGTTTAATCTCTGTTATTTTGCTCTTCTTTTGTTTAATCTCTGTTATTTTGCCACTACCATTCTCTCTTGTTCAATCTCTGTTATTTTGCCAATACCATTCTCTTTGTTCAGTCTCTGTTGTTGCCACTACCATTTTCTTTGTTTAATCTCTGTTATTTTGCCACTACCATTTCTTCTGTTTAATCTCTGTTATTTTTGCCACTACCATTTTCTTTGTTTAATCTCACTGTTATTTTGCCACTACCATTCTTCTCTTTGTTCAGTTTAATCTCTGTTATTTTGCTTACCTACCAGTTCTCTCTTTGTTTGCCATCCATTCTCTTTGTTCAGTCTCTGTTATTTTGCCACTACCATTTTCTTTGTTCAATCTCTGTTATTTTTTTGCCACTACCATTCTTCTTTGTTCAATCTCTGTTATTTTGCCAATACCATTTCTTTGTTTTGTTTAATCCCTGTTATTTTGCCACTACCATTCTCTCTTTATTTCGCAATCCTCTGTTATTTTGCCACTACCATTCTCTTTTGTTTAATCCCTGTTATTCCTTGCCACTACCATTCTCTCTTTGTTTAATATCTGTTATTTTTGCCACTACCATTCTCTCGTTGTTTAATCTCTGTTATTTTGCCACTACCATTCTCTCTTTGTTTAATCTCTGTTATTTTGCCACTACCATTCTCTCTTTGTTTAATCCCTGTTATTTTGCCACTACCATTCTCTCTTTGTTTAATCCCTGTTATTTTGCCACTACCATTCTCTCTTTGTTTAATCCCTGTTATTTTCCCACTACCATTCTCTTTGTTCAATCTCTGTTATTTTGCCACTACCATTATCTTTGTTTAATCTCTTTTATTTTGCCACTACCATTCTCTTTGTTTAATCCCTGTTATTTTCCCACTACCATTCTCTTTGTTCAATCTCTGTTATTTTGCCACTACCATTCTCTTTGTTTAATCTCTTTTATTTTGCCACTACCATTCTCTCTTTGTTCAATCTCTGTTATTTTGCCACTACCATTCTCTTTGTTTAATCCCTGTTATTTTGCCACTACCATTCTCTCTTTGTTTAATCCCTGTTATTTTGCCACTACCATCAGTCCCTGTTATTTTGCCACTACCATTCTCTTTGTTCAGTCTCTGTTATTTTGCCACTACCATTTTCTTTGTTTAATCTCTGTTATTCTGCCACTACCATTCTCTCTTTGTTTAATCTCTGTTATTTTGCCACTACCATTTTCTTTGTTTAATCTCTGTTATTTTGCCACTACCATTCTCTTTGTTCAGTCTCTGTTATTTTGCCACTACCATTGTCTTTGTTCAGTCTCTGTTATTTTGCCACTACCATTCTCTCTTTGTTTAATCTCTGTTATTTTGCCACTACCATTCTGTTTAATCTCTGTTTTTTGCCACTACCATTGTCTTTGTTCAGTCTCTGTTATTTTTGCCACTACCATTTTCTTTGTTCAGTCTCTGTTATTTTGCCACTACCATTCTCTTTGTTCAGTCTCTGTTATTTTGCCACTACCATTGTCTTTGTTCAGTCTCTGTTATTTTGCCACTACCATTCTCTTTGTTCAGTCTCTGTTATTTTGCCACTACCATTGTCTTTGTTCAATCTCTGTTATTTTGCCACTACCATTTTCTTTGTTTAATCTCTGTTATTTTGCCACTACCATTTTCTTTGTTTAATCTCTGTTATTTTGCCACTACCATTCTCTCTTTGTTCAGTCTCTGTTATTTTGCCACTACCATTCTCTTTGTTCAGTCTCTGTTATTTTGCCACTACCATTTTCTTTGTTCAATCTCTGTTATTTTGCCACTACCATTTTCTTTGTTCAATCTCTGTTATTTTGCCAATACCATTTTCTTTGTTTAATCCCTGTTATTTTGCCACTACCATTCTCTCTTTGTTCAATCTCTGTTGTTTTGCCACTACCATTCTCTTTGTTTAATCCCTGTTATTTTGCCACTACCATTCTCTCTTTGTTCAATCTCTGTTATTTTGCCACTACCATTCTCTCTTTGTTCAATCTCTGTTGTTTTGCCACTACCATTCTCTCTTTGTTTAATCCCTGTTATTTTGCCACTACCATTCTCTCTTTTTTTAATCTTCTGTTATTTTGCCACTACTATTCTCTCTTGCTTAATCTCTGTTTTTTGCCAATACCATTCTCTTTTGTTTAATCCCTGTTATTTTGCCACTACCATTCTCTTTGTTTAATCTCTGTTATTTTGCCAATACCATTCTCTCTTGTTTAATCCCTGTTATTTCTGCCTACCATTCTTCTTTGTTTAATCTCTGTTATTTTGCCACTACCATTCTTCTTTGTTTAATCTCTGTTATTTTGCCACTACTACCATTCTCTCTTGGTTTAATCTCTGTTATTTTGCCACTACCATTCTCTCTGTTTAATCCCTGTTATTTTGCCACTACCATTCTCTTTGTTCAATCTCTGTTATTTTTGAATGCCACTACCATTCTCTCTTTGCCACTTTCTCTTTGTTTAATCTCTGTTATTTTGCCACTACCATTCTCTCTTTGTTTTTTTTTGTTTAATCTCTGTTATTTTGCCAATACCATTCTCTTTGTTTAATCTCTGTTATTTTGCCTACCATTCTCTCTTTGTTTAATCTCTGTTATTTTCCCAATACCATTCTCTTTGTTCAATCTCTGTTATTTTGCCAGTACCATTTTCTTTGTTTAATCCTGTTATTTTGCCACTACCATTCTCTCTTTGTTTAATCTCTGTTATTTTGCCACTACCATTCTCTCTTTGTTTAATCCCTGTTATTTTGCTACCATTCTCTCTTTGTTTAATCCCTGTTATTTTGCCACTACCACTACCATTCTCTCTTTGCTTTTAATCCCTACTGTTATTTGCCACTACCATTCTCTTTTGTTCAATCTCTGTTATTTTGTCACTACCATTTTCTTTGTTCAATCTCTGTTATTTTGCCACTACCATTTTCTTTGTTCAATCCTGTTATTTTGCCCACTACCATTCTCTTTGTTCAATCCCTGTTATTTTGCCACTACCATTGTCTTTGTTCAATCTCTGTTATTTTGCCACTACCATTGTCTTTGTTCAGTCTCTGTTATTTTGCCACTACCATTCTCTTTGTTCAGTCTCTGTTATTTTGCCACTACCATTGTCTTTGTTCAGTCTCTGTTATTTTGCCACTACCATTGTCTTTGTTCAGTCTCTGTTATTTTGCCACTACCATTGTCTTTGTTCAATCTCTGTTATTTTGCCACTACCATTTT
>NW_025757146.1:0-5839 GCF_021184085.1 Oncorhynchus gorbuscha
TTGCAGTGTTACATTACGTTAACGTTAAAGGCCCAATGCAGACATTGTTATATCAATATCAAATCATTACTGGGTAACAATTAAGTACCTTTAATAGTTTGCCATTCAAATCTTTAAAAAAATCTTGCTATGACTGTCTAGGACTGGTCTGAGTGGGGAGGGGAACACTGAAAACTAGCTGTTATTGGCAGTGAGGTTTGGAACTCTTTGTTATTGGTCTATTAACTAATTTACCACCTGGTGATGTCACCAGGCAGGCTGAAGGTCTGGTGTATATTGTATTTTCAACCAGCAACTGTCAGGAAATAACATTGATCACATTTTTACAGTGATAGATTCATCAGCTGTTACAAAATATGATACAAAGCACAATATGAAAAAATCATTTGGACTGCACTGGGCCTTTAAAGGTAACATTTCTTTCCAGCTGTGTTGTCTCCTGCATTCACTGCAGACAGACTGGAGAAAGTTACTGACACCTGTCTAGTCAGGCTATCTATATGTGTCATGTTTGTCATTTATTATCATGTCTTGTCCCTGTGCTCCCCATGCTATTCGTTTCCCTCTGCTGGTCTTATTTGGTTCTTTCCCTCCTTCTATCCCTCTCTCCCCTCCCTCTCTCACTCTCGCTCTCTCTTCCTCTCTATCGTTCCGTTCCTGCTCCCAGCTGTTCCTATTCCCCTAATCATCATTTAGTCTTCCCACACCTGTTCCCGATCCTTTCCCCTGATTAGAGTCCCTATTTATTCCTTTGTGATCCGTTCCTGTCCCGTCGGTTCCTTGTATTGTATTCACCATGCTGTGATTGCGTTTCACCCTGTCCTGTCGTGTTTTTGCCGTGATTGTGTATCGCCCTGTCCTGTCGTGTTTTTTGCCTTCATCAGATGCTGCGTGTGAGCAGGTGTCTCTGTCGACTACGGCCTGCGCTACCCGAAGCGACCTGCAGTCTGTGGCCGCTTCTCCAGTTGTTTCCCTCTACAAGTCTAGAGGATTTCTGTTATTCCGTTTTGGACTTAAATAAACTCTGTTTCTGTTAAGTCGCTTTTGGGTCCTCTTTCACCTGCATGACAGAAGGAACCGACCAAGGAATGGACCCAGCGACTTCAGACGCTCGTTACACTGCCGTCGAGATCCAAGGAGCCATGCTCGGCAGACACGAGCAGGAATTGTCTGCTGCTCGCCATGCCGTGGAGAACCTGGCCGCTCAGGTTTCCGACCTCTCTGGACAGTTCCAGAGTTCACGCCTCGTGCCACCTGTTACTTCCTGGCCTGCCGAGCCTCCAGAACCTAGGGTTAATAACCCACCTTGCTACTCCGGGCAGCCCACTGAGTGCCGCTCCTTTCTCACGCAGTGTGAGATTGTGTTCTCTCTCCAACCCCACACATACTCTAGAGAGAGCTCGGGTTGCTTTACGTCATTTCACTCCTTACTGGCCGGGCTCGAGAATGGGGCACAGCTATCTGGGAGGCAAGGGCTGATTGCTCTAACAAATTCCAGAACTTTAAAGAGGAGATGATTCGGGTTTTTGACCGTTCAGTTTTTGGTGGGGAGGCTTCTAGGGCCCTGGCTTCCTTATGCCAAGGTGAACGGTCCATAACGGATTATTCCATTGAGTTTTCGCACTCTTGCTGCCTCTAGTGAGTGGAACGAGCCGGCGCTGCTCGCTCGTTTTCTGAGGGACTCCACGCAGTGGTTAAGGATGAGATTCTCTCCCGGAGGTTCCTTCAGATGTGGACTCTTTGATTGCTCTCGCCATCCGCATAGAACGACGGGTAGATCTTCGTCACCGGGCTCGTGGAAGAGAGCTCGCATCAACGGTGTTTCCCTGCTCCGCATCGCAACCATCTCCCTCCTCTGGCTTTGAGACTGAGCCCATGCAGCTGGGAGGGATTCGCATCTCGAATAAGGAGAGGGAACGGAGGATCACCAACCGCCTGTGCCTCTATTGCGGAGTTGCTGGACATTTTGTTAATTCATGTCCAGTAAGAGGCCAGAGCCCATCAGTAAGCGGAGGGCTACTGGTGAGCGCTACTACTCAGGTCCCTTCATCTAGATCTTGTACTACTATGTCGGTCCATCTACGCTGGACCGGTTCGGGTGCTACATGCAGTGCTTTGATTGACTCTGGGGCTGAGGGTTGTTTCATGGACGAAGCATGGGCTCGGAAACATAACATTCCTTTCAGACCGTTAGACAGGCCTACGCCCATGTTTGCCTTAGATGGTAGTCATCTTCCCAGTATCAAATTTGAGACACTACCTTTAACTCTCACAGTATCTGGTAACCACAGTGAGACTATTTCTTTTTTGATTTTCCGTTCACCGTTTACACCTGTTGTTTTGGGTCATCCCTGGCTTGTATGTCATAATCCTTCTATTAATTGGTCTAGTAATTCTATCCTATCCTGGAACGTTTCTTGTCATGTGAAGTGTTTAATGTCTGCCATCCCTCCCATTTCTTCTGTCCCTACTTCTCAGGAGGAACCTGGCGATTTGACAGGAGTGCCGGAGGAATATCATGATCTGCGCACGGTCTTCAGTCGGTCCCGAGCCAACTCCCTTCCTCCTCACCGGTCGTATGATTGTAGTATTGATCTCCTTCCGGGGACCACCTCCTCGAGGTAGACTATACTCTCTGTCGGCTCCCGAACGTAAGGCTCTCGAGGATTATTTGTCTGTGTCTCTTGACGCCGGTACCATAGTGCCTTCTTCTTCTCCGCCGGGGCGGGGTTCTTTTTGTTAAAAAGAAGGACGGTACTCTGCGCCCTGCGTGGATTATCGAGGGCTGAATGACATAACGGTTAAGAATCGTTATCCGCTTCCCCCTTATGTCATCAGCCTTCGAGATTCTGCAGGGAGCCAGGTGCTTTACTAAGTTGACCTTCGTAACGCTTACCATCTCGTGCGCATCAGAGAGGGGGACGAGTGGAAAACGGCGTTTAACACTCCGTTAGGCATTTTGAGTACCGGGTTCTGCCGTTCGGTCCCGCCAATGCGCCAGCTGTTTTTCAGGCATTAGTTAATGATGTTCTGAGAGACATGCTGAACATTTTTGTTTTTGTCTATCTTGACGATATCCTGATTTTTTCTCCGTCACTCGAGATTCATGTTCAGCACGTTCGACGTGTTCTACAGCGCCTTTTAGAGAATTGTCTCTACGTAAAGGCTGAGAAGTGCTCTTTTCATGTCTCCTCCGTTACTTTTCTCGGTTCCGTTATTTCCGCTGAAGGCATTCAGATGGATTCCGCTAAGGTCCAAGCTGTCAGTGATTGGCCCGCTCCAAGGTCACGTGTCGAGTTGCAGCGCTTTTAGGTTTCGCTAATTTCTATCGGCGTTTCATTCGTAATTTCGGTCAAGTTGCTGCCCTCTCACAGCTCTTACTTCTGTCAAGACGTGTTTTAAGTGGTCCGGTTCCGCCCAGGAGCTTTTGATCTTCTAAAAGAACGTTTTACGTCCGCTCCTATCCTCGTTACTCCTGACGTCACTAGACAATTCATTGTCGAGGTTGACGCTTCAGAGGTAGGCGTGGGAGCCATCCTATCCCAGCTTCCAGTCTGACGATAAGGTTCATCCTTGCGCTTATTTTTCTCATCGCCTGTCGCCATCTGAGCGCAACTATGATGTGGGTAACCGTGAACTGCTCGCCATCCGCTAGCCCTAGGCGAATGGCGACAGTGGTTGGAGGGGGCGACCGTTCCTTTTGTCGTTTGGACAGACCATAAGAACCTTGAGTACATCCGTTCTGCCAAACGACTTAATGCCCGTCAAGCTCGTTGGGCGTTGTTTTTCGCCTCGCTTTCGAGTTTGTGATTTCTTACCGTCCGGGTAGCAAGAACACCAAGCCTGATGCCTTATCCCGTCTGTTTAGTTCTTCTGTGGCTTCTACTGATCCCGAGGGGATTCTTCCTTATGGGCGTGTTGTCGGGTTAACAGTCTGGGGAATTGAAAGACAGGTTAAGCAAGCACTCACGCACACTGTCGCCGCGCGCTTGTCCTAGTAACCTCCTTTTCGTTCCTGTTTCCACTCGCCTGGCTGTTCTTCAGTGGGCTCACTCTGCCAAGTTAGCTGGTCATCCCGGTGTTCGAGGCACTCTTGCGTCTATTCGCCAGCGCTTTTGGTGGCCGACTCAGAGCGTGTTTTCGTGGCTGCTTGTTCGGACTGCGCGCAGACTAAGTCGGGTAACCTCCTCCTGCCGGTCGTCTCAGACCGCTCCCCATTCCTTCTCGACCATGGTCTCACATTGCCTTAGACTTCATTACCGGTCTGCCTTGTCTGCGGGGAAGACTGTGATTCTGACGGTTGTCGATAGGTTCTCTAAGGCGGCACATTTCATTCCCCTCGCTAAACTTCCTTCCGCTAAGGAGACGGCACAAATCATTATTGAGAATGTATTCAGAATTCATGGCCTCCCGTTAGACGCCGTTTCAGACAGAGGCCCGCAATTCACGTCACAGTTTTGAGGGAGTTCTGTCGCTTGATTGGTGCGTCCGCTGTCTCTCTTCCGGGTTTCATCCCCAGTCTAACGGTCAAGCAGAGAGGGCCAATCAGACGATTGGTCGCATACTACGCAGCCTTTCTTTCAGAAACCCTGCGTCTTGGGCAGAACAGCTCCCCTGGGCAGAATACGCTCACAATTCGCTTCCTTCGTCTGCTACCGGGTTATCTCCGTTTCAGAGTAGTCTGGGTTACCAGCCTCCTCTGTTCTCATCCCAGCTTGCCGAGTCCAGCGCCCTCCGCTCAAGCGTTTGTCCAACGTTGTGAGCGCACCTGGAGGAGGGTGAGGTCTGCACTTTGCCGTTACAGGGCACAGACGGTGAGAGCCGCCAACAAACGCAGGATTAAGAGTCCAAGGTATTGTTGGCCAGAGAGTGTGGCTTTCCACTCGCAACCTTCCTCTTACGACAGCTTCTCGTAAGTTGACTCCGCGGTTCATTGGTCCGTCCGTGTCTCCCAGGTCGCCAATCCTGCCGCTGTGCGACTGCTTCTTCCGCGACATCTTCGTCGCGTCCATCCTGTCTTCCATGTCTCCTGTGTTAAGCCCTTTCTTCGCACTCCCCGTTCGTCTTCTCTCCCCCTCCTCCCGTCCTTGTCGAGAGCGCACCTATTTACAAGGTACATAAGATCATGGACATGCGTTCTCGGGACGGGGTCACCAATACCTAGTGGATTGGGAGGGTTACGGTCCTGAGGAGAGGAGTTGGGTTCCGTCTCGGGACGTGCTGGACCGTTCACTCATCGATGATTTCCTCCGTTGCCGCCAGGATTCCTCCTCGAGTGCGCCAGGAGGCGCCGGTGAGTGGGGGGTACTGTCATGTTTGTCATTTATTATCATGTCTTGTCCCTGTGCTCCCCATGCTATTCGCTTCCCTCTGCTGGTCTTATTTGGTTCTTTCCCTCCTTCTATCCCCTCTCTCCCCCCTCCCTCTCTCACTCTCTCGCTCTCTCTCTTCTCTCTATCGTCTCGTTCCTGCTCCCAGCTGTTCCTATTCCCCTAATCATCATTTAGTCTTCCCACACCTGTTCCCGATCCTTTCCCTGATTAGAGTCCCTATTTATTCCCTTTGTGATCCGTTCCTGTCCCGTCGGTTCCTTGTATTGTATTCACCATGCTGTGATTGCGTTTCGCCCTGTCCTGTCGTGTTTTTGCCGTGATTGTGTATCGCCCTGTCCTGTCGTGTTTTTGTGCCTTCATCAGATGCTGCGTGTGAGCAGGTGTCTCTGCCGACTACGGCCTGCGTTTTCTACCCGAAGCGAACACCTGCAGTCTGTGGCCGCTTCTCCAGTTGTTTCCCTCTACAAGTCTAGAGGATTTCTGTTATTCCGTTTTGGACTTAAATA